>NC_080170.1:25274532-25387032 GCF_950295315.1 Erinaceus europaeus
TTTGAAAGCGATGAAGCAGGTCTACAGGTGTCTATCTTTCTCTCCCCTTCTCTGTCTTCCCTTCCTCTCTCAATTTCTCTTAGTCCCATCCAACAACAACAACAACAGTAACAACAACAATAAAATGGAAAAAAATGGCCACCAGGAGCAGTGAATTCATAGTGCAGGCACCAAGTCCCAGCAACAACCTGGGAGGCCAAAAAAAAAAAAGTTCAAAGTAATAAAGTTAAACTAAGAATTAGAGAAGAAGGTCTGGTGTATGTTAATTCTCAACCCTCATAATGAGAAAACAGTTGATATTGTCTTGAGTTGGTAAATCAAGAAGTTGGAGGTGTCTACCTATCATCCAGTATTAATGGAAATTAATAAGTGAGGGACTTAGAAACCTTTACCTCTTGATACTGAGATTGAAAGTGGGCACGGGTTAGGAAGAAACATGGATATATTCATTATATTTTCGTTATTTGTATCCATTCAATATATCACTTTGATTAAAAGCATTATTATCAGGGCCAGGAAGATAGTGCAGTGGCAGTAGTACACTTGCATACCTGACACCTCAAAGGTCCCAGGTTCAGTTCCTGGTATCAACAACATTCCAAAGTTGAGCAGTGTTCTTGATATCTCATCTTCCCTTCCCTTCCCTTCCCTTCCCTTCCCTTCCCTTCCCTTCCCTTCCCTTCCCTTCCCTTCCCTTCCCTTCCCTTCCCTTCCCTTCCCTTCCCTTCCCTCCTCTCTCCTCTCCTCTCCTCTCTCCTCTCCTCTCCTCTCCCTCTCACACACATTCTTTTTCCCTCCCTCCTTCTCTCTCCCCTCCCAGTAAAAAATAAATCAATAAAATATTTTGGTAAAATTTTTAAAAAGTGTTTCATCCAAGAAGTTGGTTCCACTAATAGAGCATTGGATTTACATGCCTGAGTTTCCTGGTTCGATCCCTGGTACTACAAGTATTGGAGTGCTACACTGCCTATGCCTATGCCTTTGCTTTTCTATCTATGTACCATGTGAAGCTCTCTCTGTTTCATATATATAATAAATCAAATAAATATTATTCGAAGTGTTGACATCAAGTAAATACAATCTGAGACTCAAATACAACACCAAATTATAATAGCAGGACTTCTTCCAGACTAAATTTCATCAGCTAAACAAATCAGAGAATACATCTTTACATCATAGATAAAATTACAGGAGGGCCAGGCAGTGGCACACATGGTTAAGCACACAAGTTCCCACAGGCAAGCACCAGAGTTTGATTCCCACTCCCCATCTGCAGCAGCTGGGGTGGGGGCGGAGCTTCACAGAGCACTGAAGCAAATAATGCCGGTGTCCCTCTGTCTCTTTTCACCTCTATTTCCCGTTCCCCTCTCAATTTCTCAATGCTGTATCAAATTAAAAAAAAAAAAAGGAAAAGGGAAAAAAAGGAAAAAGGAAAAATGTCCATGGGGAGCCAGGGATTTGTCATGCAAGTATCAAGCCCGCATAACCCTGGTAGAAAAGAGAAAGAGAGGGAGTCAAGAGGTAGCACAGCGGGTTAAGCGCATGTGACACAAAGCGCAGGGACTGGCGCAAGAATCCCGGTTGGCCAGCTCCCCACCTGCAGGGGAATCATTTCACAGGCAGTGAAGCAGGTCTGCAGGTGTCTATCTTTCTCTCACCCTCTCTGACTTCCCCTCCTCTCTTCATTTCTCTCTGTCCTACCCAACAACAATGACATCAATAACTACAACAATGAAAAACAACAAGGGAATAAATAAATATTTTTAAAAAGAGAGAGAGAGAGAGATACAATTACAGGCATTTAACTTTTAGGTGCATCTTAGTTATAAATAAGAATTCCCAATTGTTGGACAGTGGCACACATGACAGAGTGCATGTGTTAACATGCACAAAGATCCTGGTTCAAGCCCAGGTCCCCACCTGCAAGGCATGGGGGCGGAGCGCTTTACAGCAGTTAAGTAGTGCTGCAGCTGTCTCTCTTTCTCTCTACTCCTCTATCCCCCCTTCCCTCTTAATTTCTGTCTCTGTCAAATAAATAAATACTTTAAAAATAATTAATAATTATTTATGAGTCTCTGTGTATCTCAATTCCCAACAGGATGACATAGAGTAGAGGAACTACAGAGTCACAGGTAATCCCCTCAAGGATTACCTTTCTGACAAAGGATTACTCCCTTTCTGACAAAAAAAAAAATTATAGGCGGAAAGGATAGACTTGCTTGCAGCTCCCAACCAAGGTGATAGATGTCAAGGAAGCACTAACTTCCTCTGAAACTGGAAGGATGAGTCAGGCAAGCGACTCTCTCCCCTCCTCAGAACCAGCCAAGGCTAGGAGAGAAGGAAAACAGGTTCCAGGTGAGAATGCTCTCGGGGAGTTTTAGATGACACAAAAGCAAGCAGTGCACATTCATTTTCCTGTCCTCCCAGCTGTTCTCACGGCAGAAAGCGCCGTTGTCCTCCTGGCGCACATCTGCTGGCAGCCAGGCATCTGTGGATGATTGCCTCCAGGTGTGTGCCTGAGGAAGCTCCTGGAAGGCCAGGAGCGCTGCAAGCCTGGCCTCCAGGACAGATGCTGGACTGCAGAAACCTGCAGACCTCTGCACATGTATTTTGAGAACTCAAATCGAAACCAAGTTCTGGATGGCAAAAATGGAATCAATTAAGAACTTGGGAAAACTACCTCCAGGGAAGCCTAGATTCCTATAGTTAAAATAAGTTAGCATATAAAGCTTCTGTGTGGCTCATGAGTAAAGACCTTGGGTAGTATTTTCTTCTTAAGGCAGAAGTTCCCATTTCTGTCAGGCATTCTATTTGCTGCAAGAGTTATTAGAGATGCTAAGAATTTAGAGCTTGCAAAGAAGTAAAAACCCTATAGGTTGGTGAAAGAAAGAAAGAGAGAGAAGTGGGGGGGAAGGAAGGAAGGGGAGGGAGGGAAGATGGAAGGAAGGAAGGAAGGAAGGAAGGAAGGAAGGAAGGAAGGAAGGAAGGAAGGAAAATCAAGGACTGAGGTCCATGAAATAGCTCAGTGACTATTGTGCACACCATGAGCATTACACAGGAACTAGCCAGGCTCCTCCACAGCATTTTAGAAAACTTTGTGCTATTATCCCTCTCTCTCTCTCTCTCTCTCTCTCTCTCTCTCTCTCTCTCTTCCCTCCCTTCTTCCCTCTCTCTCTCCCTCCCTCCCTCCCTCTTTCTTTCCCTCCCTCCCTCCCTCTCTAAAACAGAGAAACAAACAAAAACCCTTGTTGTATGGTGGTTTAAAAGGACCTAAGTTGGAGGTGAGAATGTTTTGCAGACACCTATCACAAGAAGATGAGAAATTGGGGGTCAAGCGGTGGTGCACCTGGTTACACACTCACACTACAGTGCTCAAGGATCCAAGTTCAAGACCCTGATCTCTACCTGCAAGGGGAAAGCTTCACAAGTGGTAAAGCAGGGCTGCAGGTGTCTGTCTGTCTCTTTCTCTCTGTATCTACCCCCACATCTCAATTTCTATCTCTATCCAATAACAAATAAGTTAATTAAAAAAGAGATGAGAAATTGTACCCATGTGGCAAAAACTGTACTGTAAGCCATTAATCCTCCAATAAAACTATTAAAAAACAGATATTGACAACTATTATTCTCATGCATCCCACTATGAAAGCACAGATCACATTTTATAAAGGACCACCTTATTCAAGTCAAACAATGACAAATAAAATTACTTAGGCAGAAGAAAACTCAAAGACTGAGTACTACTAGGGATCACTACATGCATTTCTCATTAAAGAATTGCTTCTTTAGTCTAAAAAAAATATTATTACCAACAAATAAGGGGGGCATTTAAAATATCTTATCTACAAACACCTGAGTCAGCTTTTGTGTTGAAAAGTATCTGTCCAAAGACATTTCTGAAATAGCTTAGATTAAGCTTCAGAGGAAAAAAAAATAAGTAGATGATTAAGTTTTCTGTTAAGCAGATGAATGACATTCATTTGTGCATCCTGACTGTCCCCACAAGGGTGCTCTTGTACGTTTTTTTTTTCTGTCACATGTCCTAACAGAGTTAACTAATCAAAAATCACAGTGGTAGTCAAATTTTTACTTTGTTGCAGAATATTAATTATATGTGGTGACCTCATGACCATACGCAGTATTTTTTTAAAAAAAGAGTAACGACAATCTGTCACAAAGGAAAGCAAATGTGTTTCTGAGTTTGTCACTCTTTCCTGAATACACTTCAGACACTTTTTAACATTCACTTCCAGACATTACTTACTTTTTACGCTTCCTTATTCACTATGGGCTGGCTGAATATATGCTTATAGTAACAGAGAAGGAAATTCAACACTTTGTCCCTGACTTCACAAATCTTAAAATGTGAGTAGAGACCATAAAATACATGACTAAACAAAAAAATTCCTTAGTGCAAGTTAAATATAAATTACAAAAGGACTAGAAAGATAGGTCACCTGGATAGTGTGCCTGTTTCGTCATGACTTTGACCCGGGTTGAAGTCCAGCCCACCCCGGACTGGAAGAAACATCAGTGTGCGGATATCTTTCCTAATGTTCCTGTCCCTGTCCTTGTCCCTATTTGTCTCTTTCTAGTTGAAAATCTTGCTTAGACCAGTGAAGTCTTGGCTGCAAAATATATATGTATATATGTAGTAAGATTCTGATGAAGTATGAAAAAAGTGTTAAGGGTGAGAAGGGGTCAGTCGTTAGCACACTACCTGAAGCACACACGGTGCTACAAAGCACAAGCACTGGTTCAAGGATCCCAGTTTGAGACCCGGGCTCCCTGCCTTCGGGAGGGGGGGGTCACTTCTCAAGCAGTGAAGCAGGTCGGCAGGTGTTTATCTTTCTCTACCCTTCTGTGTCTTCCCCTCCTCTCTTGATTTCTCTCTGCCCTATTTGAGAACAGCAAGAATAATAGCAACAACAACAATGTGAAAAAAGAAATGGGATTAGGAATCCCAGGTATGGCTTCCAGCTAGAAGAAACTACTAGGTTTCCTGAAGAAAGCAGCATAAATATAGAGTCACAGGGTAGACAGAGTTTACAGAGATGACTACGGCAATGGAGTACAGAGAAAAAGTTTTGATAAGCTGTTTCATGTTTCAGTTGTGAAATATCTAAAATACTAAGACAGCAACAACAATAGCAGTAAATGAGGCAAGGACTAAGTGGTGTTACAGCCAGTAGAGTGTACTCATTACCATGTGCAAGGTCCCTGGTTCAAGTCCCCAGTCCCCACCTGCAGGGAGGAAACTTCCAGGGCAGTGGAGCAGGGCTGTAGGTTCTTCTTCTCATAAATCTCTCTCTCTCTCTCTCTCTCTCTCTCTCTCTCTCTCTCTCACTGTCTATGAAAAGAAAAATAAAATATGGCCACCAGGAGTGGTGGGGTCATGAAAATACATATATAGTATTAATAATAGATTTGGCAGCTTAGCTGGAAGAGCACAGGACTTGCACACCTGAGACTCCCAGTTTGATTCCTGTCTGTATGTAGCAGAATGATAGTCTGGCTTCTTTCTCATCATAAGAATCTCTCTCTGGAGAAGGCTGGGAGTATAGATCGAACTGCCAACGCCCATGTTCAGTGGGGAAGCAACTACAGAAGCCAGACCTTCCACCTTCTGCACCACATAATGACCCTGGGTCCATATTCCCAGAGGGATAAAGATTAGGGAAGCTATCAGGGGAGGGGATGGGATATGGAGTTCTGTTGGTGGGAATTGTGTGGAGTTGTACCCCTCTTATCTTATGGTTTTTGCCAGTGTTTCCTTTTTATAAATAAAAATTTAAAAAATTAATAATCTCTCTCTGTATAGACAGATCTCATGTTAAATAAAGAAAATAAATCTTTCCTCTTAAAAATGAAGGAAAATATCAGGGAGACAACATGGACAAGACTTTTTATGCCTGAGGCTCCAAAGTTTCAGGTTCAATTTCCTGCACCATCATAAGTCAGAAATGAAGAGGTGATCTAGAAAATAAATAAATAAATAAATAAATAAAATATCTAACATACTCCATATGACAAAATATTTCCCAGATGGATATTTAAATGGCCATCTTACATAATAGCAGCAAATATAGTAAAAAAAATAATAATAAAAAGTGACCTTGTAGTGAACTCTGTTTAAATAACCAAAAATATCTTATCAAAAACTTGACAGGTTCATCTTTTTTAATTAAAATAGCTGGATAATGTATAGACCAATCAAACAGGACTATGATATTGACAATACATATAATTCAGATTGTTCTCGAAAGAAAAAAAGGAGCAAAGGATATGAATGCGAAACTGAAGAAGTGAAATCTCACAAGGCAAACAAACTTTGACTGCTTTGCTTAGTCTCATTAGTAATCAAGAAAGTGGAAATGCAAATTAGTTAAAAGAACTAGCCTATAAAATTTTATATGCTTTAAATTCATCAGATGTAGAATACATAGAGTACTGTATCATTTATGTAAATTTTAAGCCTCCAAAATAATGCACTATTTTGTTTTATTTTATTTTTATTTTTTAACCAGAGCACTGCTCAGCTCTGGCTTATGGTGGTGCAGGGGATTGAACCTGGGACTTGACAGAGCCTCAGGCATAAGAGTCTGTTCACATAACCATTATGCCATTTACCCCCACTGATGCACTATTTTGTTTATGTATTATAATCTTAAAAAGTTTTATAAAATATAGAAAAAGAAAGTAAACACACCAGAAGCAGGTCAGTAATTGCCTATGAGGGAAAAGGGGAAAGTAAATTATATTGAAGAAAGTAAAAAAATAAAATAAAATAAAATAAAAGCATTGTTTCATCCCAAGCAAAGATGGCCTTGTCAACATGTGTTAAATCTGTGTGTTTGTTGCACATGTGTTTGTTTTCCTACCTCAATATTTCTCTATAGTTTTAAACATATTTTTAGGGATGACAAAATATCTCACTTTGCCATGCATGCAACTATGGTTTCAAGCCTGGTCCCTATCACAGTGAAAAAAGCTTCTTCTTCTTTTTCTTTTTCTTTTTGTCTTTAATTATCTTTATTTACTTACTGGATAGAGACAACCAGAAATGGAGAAGGAAGGGGGAATTAGAGAGAGAGAGAGTGAGAGAGAGAGAGAGAGAGAGAGACCTGCAGCACTGCTTCAACTCTCACAAAGCTTTCCCCTTGCAGATTGGGACAAGGACTTGCACCTGGGTACTTGTGCATTGTAGCACGTGCACTCAACCAGGTGTGCCATCACTCAGTCTCGATGTTGTGGTATGTCTCTCTGTCTCTCTATCTCTGTCTTTGTCTCTCTGAAAAAGTTAACCTGCAGCAGTTAAGCCCCAGTGAAGAGAATTTTTTTTTAATTCAGTATTTATTTTCCAAAAACACTCTACTTTCAGGCTTTTTTTCTTGTCTTCTGAGTATGCCAATAAATGTTCTAGCTACTACTGGCCTAGTAATCCAGAGAAAATAAAGACTGAAATTCAATAATTGCCTTCAGGAGTTCATAGTGCAGTTTGGAGAGTTACACATGCACAGAAAGGAAAGACAACTGGGCATCTAGAAGTGCCAGCAGATAACAAAAACAAAAGAGAAATATAAGTTACCTGAATAGGCACTACCTATGTCTTTTCTCCACTTGTCTTCTCTAAAATCACATGTTTAAACACAGCTTATCTACAGCTTTCTCCATCTACAGTCTAAATACTGACTCCTTTGGAAAGTCTAACACCATTTGAGCGTTAAGGATGTCCATGTTATTTGTTCTGTGCTCACATTTATGTTCGACTGGGCCAAACCAGACTTACCAAGAATAAGATAGATGATTTGCAAAATAGTGAGTCATTTCCATGTGTATAAGAAATAAAGTTGACTTTCTATATTTTATAGTAGTCTCATTCTCCAACTAGGATGATAAATGACAGCCACTATCCATCAAAATATCATGACAGTTTTTTTCCTCGGTCATTTCCTTTTTAGAGTGAGCTCAAAAATGGAGACAAATATTTTTAAAGACAACTTAATGTGTATTTGTAGCATCCATAGAACTCTAGCTGAAGAAAAGGAAAAATAAATGACTTCATACATTTTCACAAAACCTTTATTTATTAGTAGGCATTAGTGGATGTTTTTTAAGATTAAGTAGATCCAAAGGGGAAAAAAAAAAGAACACAAGTAGTAAGCAAGAAAGAGAGCTAGGAAGACAAAATTGATAACAGATAAGAAGAAACCAAAGCAGGATTCTAGATAGAGATGAGAAAATTGTTATAAACGTTAGGGTCTAAATTAATGCATCTCTTACACATTTATTCCTGAATTCACCTCTCAGAAAAACTGAGTCACCTTTGGAAATCATGATAATATGTAGCAGGATATCCATAGTTTTATTGACTTTATCTTTATCTTAATAACCATATCATCACTGAAAACAAAGTAAGTCTGTTACTTTGAGGCTTAAAATATGTTTGTCTCAGGGTCTGGTCTCCAACAAAGAACACTTTGATGTTTCTAGAGGGGAAAATACAACCATGAATTTAAAACTACTACCTAATGCAAATGACATACTTAGTTTACTGAATCACAGCTTTCATAGTTTATTTTCTAAGGGAAAAAAAAAAAAAAACCCTGATATTTCCAGATCTCAAATTAAAATAAATATTTGAAAATTGAAAACAAAAATACCTAATATGCCAGTATTCTCAAAGATTTAAGATTGCTCTAGTTCCTTCCTTTCTTTACCTTAGGGGACAATGAGCAGGACTTCCTTAACAGGGAGGAACAAAGGTCATTGTGACATGTCCTCTCCCCAGGACACTAGTCAAATTATAGGGTGTGGAGAAAGGCTGACCAGACCATTGTCCTTGCATAGAGGTAGCATTCCCTAAGAGATGTTATAATTACTTCAGGAAAACAAGCATATCTCCCTGGGCCTTTCTGAATTCTGCAATACTACCCAGAGGAAGACAGTCAAATTTAATAGAATCTCCACTGCATATTTATAAAAGAGATAAAATAGGAGTAGAGTGAAGATAGGTACAGAGTTTAAACTGAAAAAGAAAGAAATCGGTAAAGTATTTAAACATAAAGTATTAACATTGTTGTGTTCCTAAATTATGCAAAGTTAGGGGACTGCTTTAATATCTGTTTTCTTTCTGCCTCATGACACATGGAATTCCCATGCCTTTTTTTCCCCCCAACTAGGTCTCTGCTTTCAAACCAGAAATGAAACTTGGAAAGACAGTAAAAAGAGAGGAAGGAAGGAAGGAAGGAAGGAAGGAAGGAAGGAAGGAAGGAAGGAAGGAAGGGTAATTTAATTAAAAACTTTATATAATAAAATATGTGCTAATTATATTGATATTCAGAAAAATAATTATTTCACAAAAAAAAAAAAATCCCTAATGGTACACATTCTGTATAATCCAGTAAATTTTGGGACAAAAGGAAAAATTATATGTGATGTTTAAGACTTTTTATTTTTTTTTCCTGTTTCCCCACCAAAGAAAGATTCTTTTGAAGTTTTTGCTATTTGCCAGGTCACCAAGGTATTTGATGTAATGTTTCTCAGCAGTGGCACTCCTGAAAAATCTAAACAAAAATATTTGTGTTTCTTAGTGTTTGTTTATTTGTTTATTTAATTTGCCAAATGACCCAAAACATGAGAAGGAAAAAAAAAAACAATCAATGGAAAAATGAAGACCTGGTGAGTTTATGTAAGTATAGCAGGGAGGCAGGATGTCCTCCTGTGTATTGTGGGTGAGACTGTCTTCTCTGGATTCTTCCTCCTGGGGCTGTTAGCAGCCCTTATACCCCCTTTGTGAGAAACAAACAAACAAAATGTACTCAAGCATTGTTTGGTGCTCACTGATGGGTAACATACCTCCAGTTGAGAATCACTAATGAAATGCTTTGTCAAGATTAAAATCATATTTTTATTGTGTGCCTACAATATACAAAGCTGCAGGTTTGAGCTATCAATTTGGGGGGGGGAGTGGGGGAGTGCTTTTAAGGCAGTTACTCAGAGATATTAAAAGATATATATATATATATATATATATATATATATATTTCACTCCTACGACTAGAGAGTCAAGAGGTTATAAACACTGATTGAAAGCTACTTATAAATACACATAGTTATAGTTATGCTGGTAAATTTAGGTGGCATAAGTATAGACGATATGGGTATAAATGGGAATGGTGACGTAGTTATTCAAGGAGTTATCACCACAATTACAGCTCTGCACATCCAAAGGTGAGAAGGCCTATAGTGGAAATATAAAGAAAAACTTTATGGACTAGGGCAAGTTAGTGGAATCTTCCAGGTTGAGATTGGAGAGAAAAACACCGGATAAAGAATATTGGGCCCTCTTCTGCAGAGATACAGATGCGATGCAATTTTGAAAAAGCAGAATTTTGGAAGAAAATGGAGAAAACACACTTCACATTTTTAAATAGATCCCTGCTTAATTTTATTGAGAAATAAAGTATGTCTCTACAACTGCAAACATTAGCTTATCTTTCAAGTATGCAAATTTTGAAATCTGACACAGTCGTTTTGAATGTTTTTGTTTGTTTGTTTTGTTAGTAATAGAGAGAAGAGAGAGAACCAGGGTGTCACTCTGGCACGTGACTCTCTAGGGACAGAACTCAGGACCTCATGCTTGCAAGTTCAAAACTGTACCCACTGCACAACTTCCCAAGCTACCATGACATTTTTTAGACTAAAGGAAAAAAAAAAAAAAAGAAAAAAAGAAACTCCTCTGTCTCTAAAATAAAATAAAATAAATTTATGGGTTTTAAGCTTAACAGAAAATAATTTACCAAATCAAATATTATCAAAGGAGAACATAGGACAAAGTCCTCGTTAGTTTAATTTTATTTTACATAGACAGAAATTGCCAGTCATTAATTTGTTTTAACTTTTCACAAATGTTTAACTTTTTTTTTTTTTTATTTATTTTTATTTTTATTTTTGAGAGAGATGCAGAGAGAGAGAGAAAGAAAGAAAGAAAGAAAGAAAGAAAGAAAGAAAGAAAGAAAGAAAGAAAAACACCAGAGCACTGCTCAGCTCTGGCTTATGGTGGTGTGAGGGATTGAACCTGGGATTTAGGAGCCTCAGGCATGAGAGTCTGTTTGCATAACCATTATGCTGTCACCCCCACCCAATGTTTAACTTTCTGCACACTGCTGTCCTTAACTGCATATTAAATGTGAATAATGAACATCTCAAAGAGAGTAAACTATAATAGAAACATTCTCCATCGCTTTGACTTTTACAGACTAGGCACTATAATACTTCGCAATCATACTCTACACCCTCTAGTTATTCTGATACATAACAAGTGTAGAAATATTAAATATTTTAAACAAATAAACCTAACCCGTAGGGCTCCTCATGAAGAAATGGGACGATCTGAAAAGAAAGCATAATTTAATTTAATAAAATTTATTTATTTTTTCCTTTTCATAGATGAGAATTTTGGCCTAAGCATTACAGGGGGAAAGAACAAAGATTAGGAAAATAAGATCAGTTAGTACATTTTGACAAGTTTTCATAAATTTCAATAGATTCACACCTTTTGTTTTATGGCTAGCCTCTTCGACTTTAATGTTTTTCTACTGAACCTCAAAATGCACCACAAAGAAATTTTAAATGAAAGCTGACTGTTTCATCTGAAATAATTAGGTGATTCAGAAGTGCAATTAAAAAAAAAATGGTAAAAAGAAAGACACGTCCAGGGAAGTGGTTCAGCTTTAGAGTACAGAGCTGGCATAGGGGAAGCAGTGAGCAGGTCTTTCTCTCATTTTGCTCTTTCTTTTCCTCTCTCTCTCTCTCTCTCTCTCTCTCTCTCTCTCTCTCTCTCTTCCATCTTTACCTCTCTTTCTCTCAAACAATCTATTTTTTCTTAAATGTAAGAAAAAAGTGAGGTTCAAAAACTTAAAATCTTTATCTGTTTTAAAGAAGCAGTGTACAAATACATTAACAGTGAAATCCTTGAGCTTGAGACTCACATACCTCGATTAATAGCATATATATACGTGTGTGTGTGTGTGTGTGTGTGTGTGTGTGTGTGTGTGTGTGTGTGTGTGTATAAAATGAAGCATGATAATCTACAAGCACTATCCACATTCTTATTATCTGGTAGGCCACTTAATTTTTGTCTGACCAAAGCAACTGAAAAAAAGAGAGCAAATCCTATCTGTCCTTGCTAGTATGAAACACCTACCCGAAGGAGTTGGCAGCAAGCAAGCAATCATTTTGATCAATTTACATAATAAATTCAGGGAGAGATCAAATCATGCTGACAGGCATTATCTCAACCTTCTAAAATTAGATTTATGGTTGTATGTTTATTTTATATTTTAAAATACCCCTCCATAAAAAAGCAAAGGAATAGTAAAATAATCTCAGAAACTCCAAATCACATATGTAATACTAGTGGTGTGGATGGCTTGAGAAAACATCTATTCAAAGAAAACTGATAATATGCTGTATAATAAGCTAGGCTGTATGTATTCCCATACATTTTTCAATCAGTAAGGAATTTACCATTATTACCAGTGATGGTTTTCACTTCAGTACAAGCAGCTGTTTATAGCTATATAACTACTACATATTAAGTTATTTTTATAAAGAAGTTTTACTGCTGCCTAGATTATCTTTAATGACCAAAACAAAGCATCTCTCCAAGGTTAAAAAGTTTTGGCACTAGACTCATTAACCACCACCACTCCCCATTACTAACTTTCCAGTTATAACTAGGAAGTATGAACAATTGTGCCAGACATGTAGAAAATGATTCATGGAAAATGTTGGCTTACTGTTGTATCTTTATTCAACATCAACTTCCAGATGGGAACTATTTTTCATGGTTCATAAAGTCCAATCCAGCTGCTGCATTTGGACCCACATAAGGAATCCACATTTTACTGCTTTCTTGGTGCTTATAAAACGGTTGCTATTGTTTCTTTAACCATGGTACAGCTCACTCTTCTCAGTACAAATGAAATATCTAACAAAAACTTTTAATGTCTTCATAGTTGATTAGTTAGCAGTGGTATGTGTAATAGGATCCTGGTTTTACAACATTTTTTGAGATATCTAAGCTAGCTTAAATGAAAACAATATTCAACAGTAACCATAGGTTGAACAAATTACCAAAAGTGTTTGTACTGCTTCCTATTAAAACCCACAATGGTTATTAAATGCTTCTGTAATCTCAGCTTTATTAAGAGACAGGAAGTACACAGTTTCCTTTCCCTCCTCACTAGGCTAATCTAGTTCTTTGATGGTCATGCGTTTGGAAAAACCATGGGGTTCCACCACAGCACAGTCTCCCCACAGCTAAATGGAATTAACTCTGTCAAGCCTTTAAAAAAAGAAAGAAAGAGAGCGAGAAAGAAAAGAAAGGGAGGAAGGAAGGAAGGAAGGAAGGAAGGAAGGAAGGAAGGAAGGAAGGAAGAGTACCTCATTATCAGGCTAGAAATATAAATAATTAGGAGTTTTATTTGAATGAGTTGCAGTTATAATAAAATATTATTTTTAAAAGATTATGTGTGCTTATAAGTTTAAAAACCCTATTTATGCCTAGGATCTATTTTTGGTAAGGTTACTAATAAAATAGAAACACCAATTTCAGAAAAGAGTACTTAACTCAGCTTGCAAAATTGCCCAGGTCTATGTTTTAGGACTATCTATAAATGTCAAAAATTGCCATCTTCTCAACTCTGTTCATGAAATACTTTTTAAATTCTGATTTGACAGTTGACACTCCTTTTAAACAAAAGACCTAAAATCGCAGAAGCGGGGAGGAGGGCAGGGAGGTAGAAGGAAAAGTCAGTATCTAGCATGTTAATGTAAGAGTAGAACAGGGAGGCAAGTTTTCTATGAATTGGGAAACACAGGCCATAGTAAACCACTGGATAATCCCTGTCCTGCTGCGTGGTTGCCCCAGAGGGCTGATACAGCTCCAAAGCCTCTTACTCAAACTGAGACAAAGCTTATTTCAAGCGGAATCCAGCTCCTGAAGCCACCACACTGCTCCCTGGCAACCTCCGGTTGCCCTGTCTCTGCATTTGTGCTTCCTGCTGTTTATATTTACTTGTTCCCAAAGCCACAATAGCTACAAAAACAAATACTTGTTAGGCGGCTGCTTTGTATTGATGCAGGTAAAGGGCTCTGCTCCCTGTTTTGCTTGGACAGAGCTTGTGCAAATGAGTTTTTAATATATTCTTAGATTAATTTGGTAATTATAAACCTGTTTGGGAATATGTGTTCAACAACAGGTCACCTACTACTCATACCCCTGTTCCACAGTAATTTCTGTTTTGAGCCTTGAGCAAAGATGAGCAAATGTGGGTTCAAAAAGAAATGAATCGGAGTGGTCCACTCCCTTTGCACTCTTAGATCCCAATTGATATGCTGCTCGGATTTTCCCTGCAATCTTTTTGACCTTTGTCAAGAGATTGTGCTGACTTACCTGCTTTAAATGTTTGCAAAAAGGTTTTGCATTATTTTTTGAATTGAACTAAACAGAAGATAGGTAATATCAGGAAGGTATTTTTATTTTAAAGTCAACTCCATTCATTCCTCATAAAAATAGGATTATGTCCATTGTGGCTGTATAAATGCACAGCCTGTAGAAGTGTTTGTAGTTTCTCTAGTACAAGAATGTCACATAAATCCTCTAATGTAATCTGACAGAGGTAACAGAGTACCTTTGTAGAAAGGGAAAACAAATAAAGAAGATTAACTTCAATGTAATCATATGTAAAATTCAAAAATGGGAAAGTGGGCTAAGCTTTTTACTACTTGAGGCTAATATAAGCACTGAGAATAGCCGGGTGATGGATGTATTTCAGATCACTTCAAAACTCTATATCCTTCCCTCAAAAAAAGAAAGAAAGAAAGAAAGAAAGAGAAAAGAAAATGGAAAGCAGAGAAAAAATATTATTAGGATATAGATTACTTCCAGTGCTCATCTTCCTGTCTATAATAATATTATAATGCAATAGATTATTTAAAACTGGGAAATACATAGCTGACTCTTGAGCAGATTTGTCAACATGTTCAGTTACTCTATGAATGTGTCTCGGATATTTGCCTTGAAAATCTAACTGGCTATCAGAACAGATGTGCCTTCATCTTCTTTTAAATTATTTCATTTTCCCTTTATTTAGGTGTTATTCAAATACACAAACTGATTTTTAAAGTTATTTTTAAAATCACTAGGTTCCATGTGTAATGCACATTTATAATCTTGATTTTGCTTTAAAAATAGTCTTATCTTCAAACTTCAGACATATCTTTTTTCTTAATAATTTTCTATTGGATAGGACAGAGAAATTGAGAGGGGAGAAGGGGGAGAAGGAGCGATAAAGATAGATACCTGCAAATCTGCAGGTGACGCACACAGATTCGAACCCCAGTCCATGCACATGGTAATGGGTATGTTCAACTCAGTGCGCCATCACCCAGGCCCCAGACATATTTTTTTATCTGCCACATGTATCTTCAAGTCATATAACAGAAATTCAAGCACCGTACTGACAGACTGAAAAGTAGGTGTGAATCTACAGCCCTAAAGAACACAAAAGTTAAACAGGCAAGGCATTACATGCCAGTCCATTTCATTTGGCTTATAAGACTCATCAATACATTTTGCATTACTTGTTTTATTCAGATCACTAATGTTTGGTCATTCCAGAAAGATTATACCAGCCAAGAGCTATTTTAAACCACAGTTTTAGTAATTTCCTTCTTAATTACTTTATGGTAGATGTTTTATGTGAATATGTTAAGAATTGTTTTAGTGTTTTGCTAAGATTTTTAAATAGAAATGCCAATCAGTAGGTACAAAAGGAAGAAAAAGAGATCAATTAATAGGAGATTAGAAAGTCATCCCATATTTCAAATACTTCCAGAGTGAAACTCAGAAAGAAAAAAAAATAGAGAATTTGTACAGAGTTATTATTATTATTCCTGAACTTATTTGCAGTAGCATTGTATTCTTTCTATAAATATATATATAGTATGATGACCTTTCATTTTCAAAATCCATACTTTAGGGTCAGAGGAGGAGAACTGTAGGAAAAACTACTGCATCTCATTTGGGAGTGATTTTATCCCACTTCACAGAAAGGAGGTGAGAGACTACTGGCATTATGGGTAGAGTTCAGGGAGGCTCTGAAACACCCTACCTTGCAGAGAATATACTTCCACTACAAAGAGTTATTTAACCCCAATGCCAGTAGTGTCAAAGGTGTGAGACTGGTGCATTATTAATAAAAACAAAAACATAACCAAAAAATTTAAAGCTTTCCAATTGAGATTATTCCCTATTGTTTCCTGCCTTCATGGAGGAAGCTGAAAACAACTTACAATAAAACAACTGCCATCATTTTAGCATTGGTGCCTGTAACTTCTCTCCCTACAGCATATCCTCCTAAATAATATTTCAAACTTCCAGAGTTGGACTAGTGGGTATTAACACCAGACTCTCTGGGATGCTCCTTTGATCTACTTCTGCATCCTTAGGGACAGCTGTACTTTTTTTTTTTTCCCAGACCAAGTTATCAGGATAAATTTGCATTTTAAAATTGAAAGGAGACAGACAAAAGAGAGAAGCCCAGAAGTTATGGTCCTTTTATTTTTATAAAGTATCTGGTAAACTAAGCTCCTGTCAGACTGGCCCAGGGCCAGTGAGGTAACTCATTACGGACTTTTTAGACACTTTCTAGACTTTCTGAGTAGGGGAAGGTTTGGTGTTGTGGTGTTTTTCTTGTCTTGTTCTATCTGTGTCTGTCTCATTATCTGAAAAGATCAACTGAGAAGGGTGAATTTCTGGTAATAATAATAATAATAATAATAATAATAATAATGTTGAAGAATATCCTTAGCAGAATTGACCAAACAAGAGGACTAGGGAGGAGAAACATAGTAAATAAATAAATAAATAATTCTAAACTCATATGTAATCCTGAGTTCTGGTAGAATGTTATTTCTCCTAATAAAAACTGAGGATATAAAGACAATTGACACAATCAGCTTGTAGCCCAGCACTTCTTAATGTATATCCCTAACCACGGCTCCTCAAGAATAGGATTCCATGGTCAGAGATGGATAGTCAGTACAAATAAGATTATCCATAAAGTCTCGATGCACCTTATAGAGATTCTAAGAAATCTGCCTTATTTTACGGTTTTGATAAATCTATTATTGATGCAAGTTCACCAGATATAATTTTTTTATTATTTTTATTGTGGTTGATTTTTTTTTAAATCCTCATTGCACCTGTGAAATTTGGAAACAACTAACTTGGTTTTTCTTTTCTCTTCTTTTTAGACAGAGTGGTGGGTGGGAGAGGAGAAGCCACAGCACTAAAGCTTCCTTCAGTATTAGTGAGGACAGGGCATGGGGAACCGGGTCATGCGCATGGCAAAGCAGCACACTACTCCAGTGAGCTGTTTTGCACTCCCTGAGGTTTTTCTTCCTTCTAGTGCTCTCCCAACTGAACTATTTCAGCGCCCCTGAGATTTTTCTATTGCAAAAATTAAAGCCTTTCTCTTTCCTTTAATCTTAAAGAGCATCTGAATTTGCGTATTTTCTGTATTATAGCACACAATCTGGACCGTGGAGATTGTGTAGCTGTAGTACACCAGACTTTCATGCCTGAGGCCCCAAAGATCCCAGGTTCACTCTCAAGTATGGCTGTATATCAGAGATAAAGATTGTTCTGGTCTCTCTCTCTCTCTCTCTCTCTCTCTCTCTCTCTCTCTCAATAAGAAATAAATAAAAGAAACAAATATCCATAATCCCTTGTAATTAAAATAACAAGGAATATCTCTAAGTGCTTGAAAGGTACTGATTTAGTACACAGGAATTGCTGTTAATACTAGAGAAGTTAAATTCCACTGAGTGATCAAAATCAGCTACACATTAAAACTTTTTTTTTTGCCCCCAGGGTTATTGCTGGGGCTCTGTGACGCACTATGAATCCATGCTCCTGGCAGCTATTTTTTCTATTTTTTTGGATAGGACAAAGAGAAATTGAGAGAGGAGGGGGAGATAGAGAAGCTGAGAGAAAGATACCTGCGGACCTGCTTCGCTGCTTGTTAGGCAACCCCCTTGTAGGTGGGGAGCTAGGGCTTGAACCAGGATCCTTACAATTCCAACTGCGCTTAACCTGATATGCAACTGTCTGACCCCCCCTACCCCAACCCCCCAACTAAAACTATTTCCAATCAAAGCAAGGAAAACATTCTAAAGCCATGACATTTTGTGCTCTCATGAGCCTCTGCAAGAAATGTAAAAATCTAAGAGGTCCAAATTTCTTCTTTCAGTCATTATTTCTGTAGTTGAAAGCATTGTTACCATTGCACAATACATAGGACATAATATTGCTTATCAGTAAATAGTATGTGATAATAAACCTTATTGTTAAAAAAAAAGAAAGTCTAGATTCCTCTATCATTCTTGCAATTTATATTAAGCCCATATAAGCCTGAGAGCAGCTAGGTGAACAGATAAGAATAAAAAGTATCAAAATGTGTCAAAATTGCCTCATCTGTTTTATAAGTAATAGCTGCCTGGCCCAAACCCTGGGCGGGAAGCACAATTAATATTCCCCCTGGAGAGCCACACTGTCAATTCCCATGGCCCGGAAGCTTGCATTTTACTAATATTAAACACTTTCACACACCTATTTCCTTTGCATCTCACAAAATCCGCTTGGAAGAGAGACAACATCACCTCGCTCCTTTTGCAGGTGAACAAATACAAGAAGACAACCAACTCATCCAAGAGTAAAAAGTCAGAAGATGAATCCCAAAATGAGCCTTACCCAGGGCTATTCTGGCTCGAGTATGTATTGTGTCCTTTTAGGCTTTTTTGGAAACTCTTTGCTGGAGCCCAGCTCTTCCATGGGACAGCTGAGTAGCTCTTGCTGATCTCGGAGCTGTTTGTCCTTTGTGAGTTGGCTTGGTTAAGGCTTGCAAAGAGACCATTGAGAGTGAGCATTATTTGTATGCCTGGAAACACTCAGCAGGTAAAAGTGGCCTGTACAAATAATGTATTTATTGAGTACAGAAGGTCTTCCCCTATTCCTGGCTGCATTTTTTTCTTGCATAAATTAACTTTGTTTCACCTTTTTTCTGGTGTTCAGTGGTATTAAGTAATATACCATTTCTACACAGAAATTGTAATGTCAGGAGTCATGAAAATAATCAGAGAAAAAGATGAAGAAATAAATCACATAAAAATGATGGTAAAAATTTTTCCATTGAATGTTCATCTGGGAGTTTACATCAAAATGCAATAGTAATATTATTTGCCTACTTTCTTGCTAGAAAATGTAGTTTCACTAATAAAGTATATGAAACTGGGAGTGAATTTACCCAACACAAGTATGTACAGTACAAAGAAGTAAGCAGAACTTTGTGTTGTCTTAGTATTTTGTTTATGGGAGACTAGGAAATGTGGAAGGAACTCTTAAGAGATTTTGTTTTGCTTACTTTAAACTAATTTCTCATTGACAATATATAGTCAACTCTGCCAGCTTACTTATTAAATTACTATGCTCTGTAAGTAATATTTGGAGGCCTGAAATATTGCATCTCATTATAAAACCAGAAATGAAAGGTTCGTGCATAAATATGAAATAAGTGTAAACTAACTCAAAATACATTTCCTCTTCTATGTGAACTGGCTAGAAGTATTTTAAATTCCAGCATCCACTTGCATTTTGATCCCTTCTTACCAACTTGCTCAGATCTCTACATATCTGTCACAGCTGCTGTATAAATTACTCATAGAATGAATGAGGTAGAAGAAAAATCCTCAACTGTCTCCCTACTATGGTCAACTTATTTACTGCAACTTATTATTAGTAAGCAAATATTATTAACAACCATAATATTCCTGTTCACACTGTTTACTTAGTGGTAGTTGTTGCATTTATCAAGTGTAATCTTCACAGTCATTCCATTATTTGTTATTATTAGAAGTATTACTATCAGTGAAGAAACTGAGGTACTGGCTATACAATTAGCAGAAATAAGATTAGGATGTATAGTTAAGCATCTCAACTCAGAAGTACAGTGTCTCATTTCTGTTATGCTACATCCAGGAAAAGCCAAGGAAGGCTTTGACCTTGATATTTTCCTTACATTTCCCTGTCATGTTAACAAAGCAAACTGGTTTGCCAGGGAAGTATTAGAACTCGTTAGACCTTCTAGAAGAATCTTAGAAGAGGGATGTCTTGAGAACACAACATAACATAACATACCTAGTTTCTGAGAATCATTCAAGTTAAAGTTACACCCTAGAATTTCCTGGGAACTGTCTTACCAGGGAAGGAAATCATAGTCAGTCACCTAAATACTGTAAGGCTGAATTGCTATTTCAAGATCCAGAGCTTTGTTCCATGAGTTAGACCCTCTCTCTTGGGAACATAAAGTTTACAAAGTTAAAAACAAACTTTTATCCAGTAAAGGATTGCCTGATTATTATCGCTGTGCTCTTGGATATCTTCAAAGAGCATTTAAAATAAATAACAAATTCCTGAACTTAGGTAGCAAGAAATCTGCATATTTGATCATATCCACATTGAACATAAAGTTACAGGATAATTAAAAATACTTTAAGGACATGAACTCTAGAATTTGTGTAAGGAACATAATCTTTAATAGATATAAAAAAAAGAAAAAAAGAAAGAAAGGCTAACAATGCAAGAAGTGGGAGAGGAAAAGAAAAAGGGAGGGAGGGGAAGAAAAGAGAGAAGGAAGGAGAGAGGACTAATAAAGAGTGTATGAAAGAAATAGTCAGCTGAAAAAAAACTTACAAATGCAAATTTGCCAATCCCACTGTAGAGTCAACTTATATTTTTACTATTTCTCACATGAACTGAAACTTTTCTCAAGTCTTGACGTACTCCTGGAGTGTACAGTCTGCAGATCTAACCAGTGTGATAAAGTGGACTTTCAAATAGTAAATGTGACTGTTTTTTTTAAGATGATATTTGAGTGGTTTATGTGAATTTTTTAACACATTTATAGAAGCTTTGTAAATATAATTTAGATGCATAGGAACTAAATGCTTACCTCTATGTGTTCTCACTGTGCGAAAACTATATTTTTTCTTAGAGCTGAACAAAATAGGAGAAAAGGTATAAATATATAAGTTTTCTATATATTTTTTCTTATCCCTTGTGAATACCCTACTTAAGTTTGTGCATTGAGCAGTATTTAATATGCAAAAAGGTATATTTCTGATACATGTAAATAATTTCTGTATGTTAAATTTATACTTATAAATAAAATCAGAGATGCTATTGTCTAAATTAGATTCAATTTTCTTATATTAGTATAAAGTTTTAAATATTCTCCATATATAATCTATTAAATAGCACACACAATGTCATTTACTTAATATTAAACAAATAAACTTTTTTAAATGTATTTATTTACTGGATAGAGACCAAGAGAAATTGAGAGGGAAGGGTGAAGAGAAAAGGCGAAAGAAAGCGAGAGAGAGAGAGAGAGAGAGAGAGAGAGAGAGAGACCTGCAGTACTGCATTACTGCTAATGAAGTTTTGCCCCTGAAGTTGGGCACTGGAGCCTTGAACCTGAATCCTTGAGCACTGTAGCATATGTGCTCAACTAGGTGTTCCAACCCTACAAGTTAACTCTTAATCAATCTGCATAACTAAATGGTTACGCAATGATCTGTAGTGAAAGGAAAGCAACATCTTGGTGGTGAGTCAGGGGTGGCAACCGATACTTTGGAAAGGTATGAATTCATTCTCAGAGCAACTATAATCACAAACTGTTTCGTAAGACAATGCCATCTCAATTTTTTAAATTTTGTCTAATTCATTAATTTCACATCCTTTTTCACATCAATTTACTTATAAATTCATCTTTTCTTAAATTTACCATCCAGAAAGTACTTGCTCTCTGTGTTGACCAGGATCTCAGATATTTAGAACTACAACTTCTTCTCTCCCCTTTCTTTGAATTAAGAAAGATCCTTTAGGGAGGGAACAAAGGTTTTGAAAATAGGAGTTTTAATCCTTATGAGAAAATACAAACATGAGGCCAAAGCATTATTAATACATAATGTCACATCTTAAGTCCTCACTGATAAATATTCAATGCTGTTTTTCAACACTAATGTTGTTTTTTTTTTATTTAAATGTCAACTGGCTAAGAAAACAAGCCAAGTATTGCGATCGTCGAGAATAGTTTGAAGCAGGGAGAGAGATGAAGGGGAGGTCAAGCAGAAGCAAATTTGTAAGGTTATTACTATTAAAAATGGTCGATACTTAGAAGCTTAGGAGGAGATCATGGGATTTTTTTAAGTAGTGCATGTACTACAGTATAATGCCACAGACAAATGTATAAAGTTATGCAACTATCACAGTCCAGAAAAAGCCCACTTCCATCATCTCTAAGAAGTTCCTTTGTGTCTTCTACCATCAAGCAATCAGGCAAATGACCTTTGTCCCTATAGTTTTTCTAGAAGCTCATATACATGAAATCATGCAGTCTTTGGTGCTTTGTCTATTTCACTTAAGCACAGTACTTTCTAGAGTCATCCATGCATTGTACAGATCACTTTTATTTTAAATTTTCATTTGTAGTACATTCGTAAAAAAACAAAAACAAAACAAAACATGGGATTCCACACATTCACTAGTGGATGAACATTTGGATTATTTCCAGTTTGGAACATCATGCCTTAAGCTTAAGTTATAGAAACTTTTCAAGGGCAGGACTTCACTCATTTTAACAACAGATCTTTTTGGCTCCTCTGCAGAAAATGGACGTCAGGTGGTTCAATGGCCAGAAGCAGAGAGGCAGCACGGGAGTCTGGGTAGCAGAAGCTGGTGGCTGATTCAAAGAACAGTGGGGAAATCAACAGTGATTATTCTGAAAGCAGAATGAAAACATGGAGGAGGGAAAGTGAGAATGAGCCCTTGGTTTTTATCTAGAGCAAGTAGATTACTGTGTACCTCACTTCCAATTACTCAGCTCCATATCACTTCCACATAGCCATTCCATGGATACCAGTTAGTAAAATTAAATTGGAGACAGGAAAAAAAAAATCAAGAACACAGAATTTTCTCTAAGTCAGCAATCTATCATGCAGTCCAGTCCCATAAAACACAAATCTTGGCAATCAGATAAGCTCTAAAATCACATAAGTACTTCCAACACTACCTTTCATCCAGCATGATACAATGCAGTTTCTTTTCAGAATTACACTTGGAACACCAAGATTTAATTAGAATTTGGGGGGACTGTTAAATTCGATCACACTCACACTTTGGTCCAGATCTTTATTTGAACAGAGGTTAAAACTGAGATTTAGGGAGTTGGGCGGTAGCGCAGCACAAAGCGTGAGGACTGGCGTAAGAATCCCGGTTCGAGCCCCCCCAGCTCCCCACCTGCAAGGGGAGTCATTTCACAGGCAGTGAAGCAGGTCTGCAGGGGTCTGTCTTTCTCTCCCTCTCTCTGTCTTCCCTTCTTCTCCATTTCTCTCTGTCCTATCCAACAACAACAGTATCAATAACAACAATAACTACAACAATAAAACAAGGGCAACAAAAAAGGGAATTAAAAATAAATATTAAAAAATTTTTTAAATACACTGAGATTTACATTGACTTACTTTAAGGTGCCAGAGGGAATGTAGTTCTGTAAGAAATTATTCCCGAGGCAATTCTACTAACACAGAATGGACTGAGTATCCCCTAATATAAAAAAATAAAGTAAAACAATTAGCACATTCCCAGAAAGTCTTTTATTTAATTAGAATACACTTGTACTGTACAGTTTTTAGGAAACCTCTAATTAACTCCTTAGCTAACTTCGTGTGTGTGTGTGTGTGTGTGTGTGTGTGTGTGTGTGTGTGTGAATGCAACTCCCAGTGTGGCTGTGACTGAAATAGTGGAGTACACACATGTTACAATAACACTGCTGAGAGAATATTTGTAAATGTGTGAATTTCAGAGATTATTGGTATCAAATTCATAAACTGTCCTCTTTCAGAGGGTTTTTTTTATTATTGATTACAGTTTGCATTAGACTTGAAGAAGGGAAAATTGCATCATTTTCACACAGTTATGTGATTTGCTCACTTTGCACTTCCATGCCATATTACTTAACTCAGATATATTATTGAAATAGATTAATTATTCTAAGACGAATATCCACTGAGCTTTGAAAATAAAACAAGGCTTCTATTTGTTGCGTTACCCTGTGACTAACAAACTGAAGGGCAAGCACTGGTTGGATGATCTCACTCAGACGTAACTGTAATGTAGCAAAGCAATGGGTCAGGTGGTGGTACACCTGCTTGAGAGTATGTTACAATGCGCAAGGACCCAGGTTCAAGCCCGGGATTCCCACCTGCAGGGGGAAAGCTTTGCGAGTGATGAAGCAGTTTTGCAGGTGTCTCTCTGTCTCTCTCCCTCTCTTTCTTCCTCTACCCTCTCGATTTCTGGCTGTTTCTATCCAGTAAATAAAGATATATTAAAATATTTTAAACATATTTAAAAAGAAAGAAAGAGAGAGGGAGTTGGGCGGTAGTGCAGTGGGTTAAGCACACGTGGCACAAAGCGCAAGGACAGGCGGTTTGAGCCTCCAGCTCCCCACCTGCAGGGGCGTTGCTTCACAAGCGGTGAAGCAAGTCGGCAGGTGTCTATCTTTCTCTCCCCTTCCCTGTCTCCCCCCCCTCAATTTCTCTCTGTCCTATCCAGCAATGACAGCGATGACAACAACAATAATAGTAACAGCAACAACAATAAACAAGGGCAACAAAAGGGAAAAAATGGCCTCCAGGAGCAGTGGATTCATAGTGCAAGCTCTGGGCCCTAGTGATAACCCTGGAGGCAAAAGGAAAAGAAAATTCCTGGACATGACCAATATGTATTATTGTCACAGTGCACAGCTACCCAAACTTGGCCAAAACACATATCCTGCCACTTTGTACCTTTTCCTCACCAGATATTCAAATGATTCTCTCACTACCGTCTAAGGACACGCATCACTTCCACATCCACATTTCCATATACATGTAGGTATATGTGTGAAGCAGTCTACTTGAAAGGTTGTACTCTATACACTATGCATCATACAGTGCAGAGATATAATTGAGCGTATGTATTATGGTAAATCTTAAAAATTATTATTAAATTATGTATGGTATGTAATTATATAAATCTGTATATTATAAAAATTAGATAACTGCTATAATGTAACACATGTTATATATTTATATATAATATTTGAACAGTTACATATGATGGGTCTTTTTTATACAATTATGTAATAATTATAAAAGAAATCGTATCTATTTTCAGCTGTTAACATGACAAGTCTGATGACTTTGGGCACTTTTCATTCTCTCTGAGTTTCAGTGACTCATCTCTATAGTAGGGCATACAGTAATTGTCCAGAATTGACAGCACAGCATAAGTACTAACTGACAGCTGACACTAGAAAGGGCATAACTAACAGTCCTTTCCATCAGTTACAGTTGCAGCGTCAGTTGCCAACAATAAATACCAGTCAGCTAACCGGGTTTGGGGAACATGAGATTCAGCACTGCCACTTAAAGACAACGTTCAACTCCCAGAACACCTTCACATAAGTGAAAAGTTCCTATGGAATCCAGTTCTAAAGATTTAACAGAAATTCAAACAAATCCCTTAATCTTACATATCTCAAAAAGAAAACACACACACACACACACACACACACACACACACACACACACACACACACACACACACACTCCTCATTTGTTCCTGGACCTGGGATAAAGTCCTAGAAATACACAGGGATTAAGGAGAAATCCCTGTGAAGGAGTAAATCTCAAAAGGAAAATCCATTGATATAGAAGTAATGGCAATACAAGGAAGTTTGTTCCATATGAGAAATCTGCACTACTTGTTATGACAGAGAAGAAGTGACAATATTTGTCAGGGGAGAGGGAAATAGTCGGGAAAGGCTCTGCATGACTTTATATACAAACCCAGTAACAGGGGCCGGGTAATGGTGCACCTTGTTGAGTGCACATGTTACAAACCCAATAAAAAATTATTTCATAGCATACTGCCTTCTTTATAGTATATTTAAGAGGGGGAGAAGCCCCAACATATAGGTCTTAATTCATACATATAGATATTGATTGATTGGTTGGTTGGTTGGTTGGCTGGTTGATCTATAATGATAGAGAAAGCATCCTTGCTGCTATGCACAGACTTCTTAAAACACTAGATGCCTTACATGCCAAGAAAGGCACTCCCTTGCCCCACCCCACTCTTGTCTCAGATTTCCTATAAGGCACTGGAAATACAAAAGAATAACAAGCCTTAAATATGTATGTCAGTGCAACTAGCAAGTATGCATACTGTTACTTCCATGTGAAAATTGTCACAGAGAAACTTTTCTGGTCAATTGTACATTTTCACTGCTACTCTACTGCCCTATTTCTTCATAGAATTTACCACTGAGTGAAATTACATTCTTTCTTCACCACCTGCAGGGGAGTCGCTTCACAAGCGGTGAAGCAAGTCTGCAGGTGTCTATCTTTCTCTCCTCCTTTCTGTCTTCCCCTCCTCTCTCCATTTCTCTCTGTCCTATCTAATAACAATGATGTCAATAACTACAACAATAAAACAACAAGGGCAACAAAAGGAAATAAATAAAAATAATTTTTAAAATTTAAAAATAAATAAAATAAAAATAAAGAAATTACATTCTTCCTTTCTTTGGGAGAGAAGGGGGGAATAGCCTAGAGGATCTGTCTCCTGAACTAGAATGTAAACTTCAGGAAGGCAGAAACTCCTTCTGCTGTGTCCTCAGCAGTGATGGATGAGAGTTTTCAGCTGAGAAACCTCTGTGCCAACTCCTCGGTACCCGTGAAGTTAGTATTAAGTGGGTAAGTAATGCAGGAGCACGAAAAGCGTCCCTGTGTAAATCCCATAATCCCATAAGCACTAGTCCCATTCTTGCTGGTCGTTAAAGTTCTGAATTTATTAAATTTCCAGAAAATTTGTGAATTTAGTTGCCAAGTCTAAATTACTTGAAAATGCATAACCAAATGAGCTCAAGGAGTTCTACTGACAAGCATAAATAATCCTGTCTCCTGTTTAGTATAACTCTCACACAAATCTTCTCTACCTGTAATAATAGTTGCTGTTAAGTCATAGCAAATAGGCCGATGCTTTATGAAACTTGCACGTGGGTATGGGGGAATCTCTTAAACTCTACCTCACAACTAAATATTTGAATATATGTTTTGTTCAGTGGGAGAAAAGAGTTCCAGCTGAACTAAGATTATAATCATATATTTACCCATATCTTAATTATACTGCAATAATATCAAAGCCTAGAACAGGATTTGAATTTTTATCATGTCTGTGGTTTAAGCTACATTTTTTTTCTTTCCTCACCCAGCCCCCAGGAAAATATTCATGAGATAAAACTGGCAATACAAAAATAATTATTTGAAAAACATTATATGAGGTAAGTTGTTGCCTCGCCACTGGATGCCAGTTTAAATTGAGCTAATTTGTTTTACCAGTAGCTTAAGAAAACCCCAGCACAGCGGCACGACAATTATATCCAGGTGCAAGGACTTAATTCAACAAATTCTAGGTGGATCCTTCCAGTCTTCACGGTGGGCCCCATTCTCAGCTGTGGCTAAGAGCAGATGCCTTGAAAAGCCACAGTAAACAGAATCCAGCTAGTCCCTGAATAGAGATGTTGAAATATTTAAAAAAAAAAAGAAGGTTATACTCTTATGACCATAACTTTAATATATACACCACTTAAGTATGTGACAAAATAAGGAAGATAATTTCTTTTTCATCTATGTGATATGTACATGCATACATTTTAATGATATTTATATAGATTTAAGTGAATGTATAATATATAACCTACTATATGTGACATCCAATATACAAATAACAAATGGCTTCGTAAAGGCCTTCTGTGATGCTCTAGCCAAGATAAACAGAAAGTATCAGGTGAGAAAAATAAGCCTCCGAATGATAAATTTGCTTGCTCAAATTAAGGAAGCAACTTACCTAGAGAAAGGAGACTGTAGTGGAAATGTCTACAGCTTCCTTTTAAAAGTCAGATTTTTCACTGAATACATTTATGGTGCTTGCCTTTTTTTTTTTTTTTAAAGTAGCTTTCTCTAAATGATAGTTCTCTAAATGCAAGATAAAAGCATTGCACACCTTTAGCGCTAGAAATAGCTATCCTCTTAACAAATGTTTTGGTTTTCCATCATCATTTTCTCAGAATTTGTTGTTTGGTTGTTTAGTTCATTGTGGATGAAATTAGGATGGGAAAAAATTTCATTGCTCAATGTTAGAGCAGGATGTCTCTGTCATTGCTAAAATATTTACAGATGCATAGCATGTATAAGATTTGGATATAAGGAAAACATACTGGTAATTATTAACATAGCAAGACAAGACTAATAGCTAAGTATTCACTGTAGCAATCTCTCAATATTGCTAAGTCTAAATATTTGCTACTAGGATTAGTTCAGATTGGATTGGGAAATACATCCTAAAAGCTGTATCATCAATCTCCCTCATTGCTAATTCTTCTCAACAGAGTTTTCTATCATGTTTTTCATAGTTAAACTTTTCTTTAAGACTTCCAATAATGCATACATTATTTTTAAATATCTTAATATTGTTACATTACAATCTTTGTTCTTGAAATAAAGCCTTAAGGCCTTATTTTATTAAGAATTATCACAAACATTAATAATACTAATTAGAGGTATGCCAGACAATTTGAATTAAACCAGTAGGTAGTGCTTATTCAGATGTAATGTGAATAGTCTGGACATTTTGAAAAACATCCAAATGGGACGCAAATAAAAAACTGTCAAAAATCTAAAGCAAGTTCAGCCGGGCGTACAAGACCAGTTCCCATGGATTAGAAGCAGTCAGAGGTCCTGAAAAATTTGAAAGCTAGATAATACTCATCTTTTGCTAGTGGATCCTAAAGCAGATATTAATAAATAAAATTTAATAGATATTCTCTGGAGGAGAAATTTTAGATTGCAATAATCCAGCAATTTACATTCTCATTATGCCCAACTTTCTCCTAAGTAGAGAATAATTTTGATGTAATATTCATCTCATAATAGCAAGATTGTAATTCCATTGTGATATCCACATACAAATAATAGAACTTAAACTCAAAGCACTAAGCTTTAATTGTTTCACTGTGGAAAAACTTCCAAATAGACAACGAACTAGCTATTTGAAGGGGAGAAGATGTTTGACCCTGAAAACAATTTGAAACAACACAACATACTGAGTGTCCTAAAACAAAGGGATGCTGATAACCATTTTTTTCCTCTCAACAAATATTTCTAGAACATTAACCTGGGCTAGCAGTTAAGATACAAAACCCTGAATGACTAGTGGTGGTTGCATGAAAAGGAGAATTCTGAGACAGCTTCCTAATTAACCACCAGGTTCCAGACACTATCTTGATGCCAACCTGACTTTGCTGAGCAGGCGGCCCCACCAATATGACCTGGAGCCCCACCTCCCTAGATCCCTACCTGACTAGAGAAAGAGAGAAACAGAATGAGAATATGGATTGACCTGCCAACGCCTGTGTTCAGCTGGGAAGCTATTACAGAAGCCAGACCTCCCACTTTCTGCATCCCATAATGATCCTGGGTCCATACTCCCAGAGGGATAAAGAACACAAAAGCTATCAAGGGAGGAGATTGGATTGAGAGTTTTGGTGGTGCGAATTGTGTGGAATTGTACCCCTCTTATCCTATGGTCTTGTCAATAAATAAAAATTTTAAAATAATAAAACATTTACAAATAAAAAAGATACAGAATACTAAAAATTGAATTCTGATCCTATAGAGACTTAAATTCTTGTGGAACAACTATTATAATAAACCATCATTGTATTTTTTTGTTACTTTAATTAAAGCATCATATATTTAAGTGTATTTGGCATTTATCTGAAAATATCAGATCTATTGAAGCCAATCATCCAGGTTTATGTCAGAAAACCAAGATCCAAAGACAATGAGGCAACTAATTAGGCAAACAGAATTAGATGTCCGATCTCCTGGATTCCATGCTGAACTTCACCATTCCTCTATGCTAATCCTCATCTAAAGTTTATTATTTTTTCGTCTGTAAAATAAGTGTGCCAATATTGTCAGTAGTATAAAGACAAAAGTTTCAAACCTTTCAATTTTACACAATCAAATCATGTCATGTAAAAACTATGCATCTCACCACCCTCTATTTCAGGTTATAATCACTGGCGTCATAAAGAAATTACTTTTTGTTTTGACAAGTCTGTGAGATAAATAAAGAATGAACATTAAAGAGCTTTACAATTGCTCAGAGTGATAACTGACCTAGGATTTCTAGAGCTAGATAAGTAGCAAGATGCAATCAGGATGGGGTGGTTGGGGTGGTTGAGGCTCCTCTTGAAAAGAAAGACTGAAATAATGTTTTCTGGGCATAGAAAATTACTTTAGCTTCTTGAAATCTCTAAAAACCATGCTGTTCATGTTAAGATAAATGTGCTACAAATACCTAAAAGTCAACATAATGTCTGTCTTGTTCTGTATCCCACAGGGTGAAACTGCGAAGCATTATAAACCTAAGAGTGTCTTGTAACTTACATGAAAATGATAGGAAGAATGATAAGGTCATGGTATATCATTTCTCTGTTGTCAATTTGATTTTTATCACAGTTTAACAATACAGTTTAATTTTAGCTTCAAAGAACATTGTTTTTCATTTTAATTTTTTCTGCTTATACTTCACAATAGATAATTACAAGTGTAATCATTATTGGTCATTGGCCATTAATTTGTTTCAGTGTATGTACCTCAGTGGGCAGTAATTACTGCACAGCCTTCAATAAGATATCATTAACAAAATGAGAAGACCAGAGAAAATATGTTAATTACTGTAAGTGCTCCATTGGTTCCTCCCAGGAATAAACAAGTCTAACAATTAAGATCACACTTACTTTTTGCCAGACTATTTTATGCAGTGCAAAAAAAAAAAAAAAAAAAGACGAAGAAGGAAGAAAAGCAATACTACATAATTTGAAGAAAAGATATTTCAGAGATTAATATCATCTTTCCTTTAAATTAAAATCTGCAAATCTAATGACCCAAAGATAGAAAGCAGCTTTACGATTTTATAGGAGCTCATTGCTCATAATGAAGGGAAAAATTAATTGACTGCTGTACCCTATTACAATTATGATGAGAAATATCTCAAAATTATGGAAATGCTCTGATATTTTTAAGCTATTGCAGAACAAGTTAAATTGATTTCCTATTAGTCCATGTATAAATAGACTGGGGAATGTTTTAAATGCTCCAATTAAGAACTTGTACTACACTCAACTCACTCAGAAAATAATTGGTTTGGATGGCCAGTGTATAATTCCAAGTTTTTCTTAGTCTTTTGTATTTACAGTATGTTGCCAACCTGAAAGTATAATCAAAATATCTGCTGATTAGAGTTACTCTTATCTTTTTATATTTATTTCTTTCTCCACTCAAAACTTTCTAAGCATGTCATTTTCCCAATTTTTCTGTGTCTTCTTTAACTAGATGTTAAATATCAATGTAGATATTGATATATGTACTATATAATGTGTAAATGTATATGCGCGCACACACACACACACACACACACACGTACACACACACATTCTCTATTGCTATTCATGTATGCCTGCTTTGCCACCAGGTTTACCAAGCATCTCAAATCCAACCTCTGCAGCTGTTCGTGCCTTTCTTTTATTGTCCTAAGCAAGGCACATCTCGTTTCACCCTCATTTCTCTGCAGTTTCAGACCTTTCCAATTTCTTTTCCAACTGTTCCAGCTGCACCTTTTTATAACCCAGCTGTTGGGGGCTTTTACATAGACCCTCCCTCTTGCTGACCTCAGGAACTCCAACCTGCAATTGCTTCCTTTCTTCTCGACCTTTTTGATGTTCTGTCAGGCCAATTCATGTCCTTCAAATCTGCCTTGGCCTAAGTTCTTTTAAGTATATTTGTGTGATCCCTTAAAAACATACAATGAGCTATGAACAATTAAACAATCTCACACATCCTCATGATCATTAATGTTTAAAGCTATGTGCTTTAAAATGAATCATAACTATTATGGTTCATAATGGTGACAACAATAAAAAAAAAAGTGATGTCAAATAATGAAACGGTTCAGTCAGACTGCCTTATGGTACTTTTTGTAGTATTTATTCAGAAACTCTGGCTAGATGTCTTCCTCTTTCAATGGTTAGAAGTCACAGCAATGCTGTTAACTCACCTAGATACATTCAAGACTAACTCTCAGATGCTTCCAAATATAGTTGGGATCAATGTAAGTATAAAACCATTTCTGTTCTTCTCTTTCAGGAACTTGTTGGTATACTAGACTTGCTCTGATGTCCTTAGAGAGTACAGGACTTTATAAATCAGAGCACTTAAGATTTGGGGTTGGGGTCTGTTTGCTTCTTTGTCCCTCTGGGACGACTAGGAAGTCTTCAGGAAAGACATCATAGGAAACGTGACTGATCTCACACACAATGTGTGAAAAGTGGCTTTGAGACAAGTTTAGATATTGAGAATGTTCTATTTGATATTTTTAAAGGAATGACAATTCTTCATGTGATATGTTGTTACTCTTCCTTATACCTATTATATCGAATCAAACACATTTGCCTATTTTACAAACTTTTATTTTACTTTAAACTTCATCAGAGCCATTATGAGCATGTAGAGACCAGAGTATCTCTCTGAAAATTTTTACATTTTAAAACAATGTGCACTGATTTATCTGTCCATAGGAGTACTTATGTAACATACAGACAGACAGACAGACAGACAGACAAACAGACAAACAGACTTACAACTCTTTTGGAATAACAAGATCTAGATTTCCACTTTGTAGAAATGTCATTTCTAAAACACTATACCTTAGCAGAAATAAAATTTTATTTTTTTACTAATAATTTATTTATCTTAAATGAGAATACATAGAAATCTAACCAGTGAGCTTTAAGATAAATTGTTTTTATTTAATGGATACATAAACAGAGCACTAGATCTACACCTTACCAATCCATGCTTTCAAAATAAAGATGAAGCCCAAATATAATTTTAAGTCATAGGAGGAAAAACTACAATTATCACTGAAATAAAATAAACCTATAATGTTTCAGAGTATATCCAAGCATTATATTTATAAGCCAGAACCTGAATTTTTAGACTCGGTAAAGAAAAAAACTAGTATAGCTACAGGCCCTTTGAAATAGAACTAAAATACGCCTACTAGCTATCTACAAAATGGAGCCCCCCCCCAACACTTCACCTTTACTATCCCAGCCTTTAGGTCCATGATTGTTCAAACAATTTGTTTGGCTTTGTATGTTAACTCTCTTTTCAGCCACCAGGATCCAGATGCTAACATGATGCCAACCAGACTTCCCTGGACAGACAACCCCACCTATGTGTCCTAGAGCTCCAATTCCCCAGAGCCCACCCCACTAGGGAAAGAGAGAGGCAGGCTGGGAGTATGGATCAACCAGTCAACGCCCATGTTCAGTGGGGAAGCAATTACAGAAGCCAGACCTTCCACCTTCTGCACCCCACAATGACCTTGGGTCCATACTCCCAGAGGGTTAAAGAATAGGAAAGCTATCAGGGAAGGGGATGGGATACAGAGATCTGGTATTGGGAATTGTGTGGAGTTGTGCCCCTCTTATTTTATGGTTTTGTTAATGTCTCCTTTTTAAAATAAATTTTAAAAAAAGAATACATGTTGCAAGCTAGGGAGAGAGCATAATAGCTATGCAAAAGACTTTCATTCTTGAGGCTCTAAGGTCCCAAGTTCAATCCCCAGCACTACCATAAACCAGAGATGAACAGTGCTCTGGTATTTTTCTCTGTGTCTTCTTCTCTGTATATCTCTCCTTAAAATGAAATTATATATATATATAATATATAATATATATATATAAGATATAATATATATATAGCCAGCTAAGCTACCTCCCAGTCCCCACAATAATTTTTTAGAATAAATCTCAATACCTTCTCTTATTTAAATTTGTTATAGAGTAGGTATTTCATTCTTAACTATTTTAAGAAATATTTGTACCTGTCCCTGCTCCCTGCTATACTCAAAATATAAACCAAAGCATCAGCTACTGAATTGAGGAGAGACAGGAAACAAAAACCCCATGTGTTTGAAGACTACTCAGAAGTGAGGACTATTTCCCAATAAATATGAGATTAATTACTTTTCTTGAGTTTCTTATAGTACAGTCAGCACAGAGTGGATATTCAACATATACTTGATGATTAACACTTTAGTTCAGACTGAAATAAAAAAAAAAATACCTAAGTGCAATTGTCAACTTCCCATTACCCAAGAACAAAACAGGCTTAACAGACACCCTCTCGGACGACAGGGGATATACAAATTTCTGGAAGCAATTTGGCAATATGTTAAAAAGTCCCTTTTTTAAGTATATAGCCATTTTTAACCCAGAATTTTTTGAAAGAAGTAACCAGGCTAGCAAGCAAACGCACAAGAAAGCTGTCCAATTGCTGCAGATATTAGTGAAAACTGGTGATTACAACAACCTGCAGTTCAATCAAGTAACGACAATACAAATAGCAAGGAAAGCAACCTGAAGTGTACTGGTGAGGAAATAGACAACATTACACAACTGAATAGTAATGTACATGTGTATAAATATATATACATATAATTATACTATATATACACACACACACACTCTGGCAAAGACCACTATGAGCCTGTAAAAGCTGTCTTCCATGTAGACCCACTGCAGAGGGACATGACATTTCCTAGTTGAAGCAAAACCGTGAGCCACCATTGTGTGGTCTGAAATATATAAATGTCTTTCTTGTCCTTCTTTCTCTCTCTCCCACCTCGGCCAGATCTTAACAAGCTACACCACCCTGAAGATCTGCACAGGGGCTACCCCCTTCTCAACCCACCTATCAGCCGTCATCTTTAAGGCAAAGACTGTTGTTTTAAGTCACCTTTATTCTAGAAGGTTTTTGTATGGTGGTACCAACTGATTTTTGCAGTTCGGTTATGCTTAGAGGCCTATTTGATAATGATAATGTTTGTTTTTTTTTTTTAAAGAGAGAATTGGGGGTTAGGAAATACCTTACAAATAGGATTTTGTTTGACCACCCCCTAAAGATAGGATTTCCAATATAGAAAAATAAATGCCTATCTTTCATGACCATAATAAGTTATATAATAAAATATAGATGTTCACCAACGCTCTTTGAATTAGGCCATGTTCTGGTATGAGCATAAAGAAAAATAAAATATATCTTACCCATAAGATATAATTAGTTGCTTCATAGTGGTATTTTTGCCTCAGTTAATGTCCTTAACAAAAGCCATAAATTTTCCTCTTAGACGTTGTTAATATGGAGCGAAAGCTTTCTTTCCACTCCTCCAACCCCAAGCAAAATTAAACACCCTCCCACAGCATCCTCAATATCTCCTCTCTCACCCACATCATCCTGTCTGCATGTCAGACCTGCCAAGTTCTGCAGCTCATACAATGACTCTAGCTCTGTTCTTAAGCCCTCTGACATCCCAGTCAAAACTCGGTTAATGTGATTTACAGTTAAATTAAACATGAAAACATCATTAAAATAATGAGACAGGGTTAAGGCCTCGAGCTGCAAATGCAGGAAAAGAGAAGGCCATGCTGTGCTTGGTGCCCAGTGAGTCTGGCTCAGTCAGCTCTGCTTGGCTTAGTGACACCCAAGGTCCTGCATGGAGGGGGGGTGGGGGGGTGACTCTTAGCTAGAGTCTAATGACACCTATCTGAGCTTGTGTGGGAGCCTTTCAAGTAGATGCACCAGAGCATGCTAAAAAAAAGAAAAAGAAAAAGAAAGAAAGAGAGAGAGAGAGAGAGAGAAAGCAATTATTCTGATTTTTTTTACATTTTTTTAAATTTTTTTAAATATTTATTTTATTTATTTATTCCCTTTTGTTGCCCTTGTTGTTTTATTGTTGTTGTTGTTGGATAGGACAGAGAGAAATGGAGAGAGGAGGGGAAGACAGAGAGGAGGAGAGAAAGATAGATACCTACGGACCTGCTTCACAGCCTGTGAAGCGACTCCCCTGCAGGTGGGGAGCCGGGGTTCGAACCGGGATCCTTATGCCGGTCCTTGCGCTTTGCACCACCTGCGCTTAACCCACTGTGCTACAGCCCGACTCCCCTGATTTTTTTTTAAAGCAGCAATATGTAGATCTAATTCTTTGCATAAAGGCCTTCGGGGTAAATAGAACAATGGTTATACAAAGATACTCTCTTGAGCCTGAGATTCTGAATTTCCAAATTCAGTCCCCTGCACCACCATAAACCAGAACTCATCAACGCTCTAGTTAAAAAAAAAAAAAAAAACGCATAAAGATTTTGCAGTTAGTTCATCTTGTCTCTATATTCCTCAGACAAAGGAGAGAACTGAGGCTTAATTCAGGTGAGTCTCCTCAGCTTGTAGAGAACAAGCTCCCACCTCCACTACCATGACCTGTCTCAGATATCCTTTTCCACTGTTTGCCTTCTTTCTTTCACAAAAGTCCTCCGCAGTGAGATAAGGTGCAGGGATCTGAGCTCCCCATTACCCTGAGGCCTTCTGAGAATGCCTGGCTCCCTGCCTTCTTGCCTTCTGCTTCTTCCCACAGCACTGTTGCCACATGTGAGGTAAGTTGTCGGTATCTCCTTGAAGACTTTTTCTATGGTTAGAAGGCTGAATTCTCACCCCTTAGAATCTTTCATCTCTATTGGATTGCTGAGAGGCCATATTATTTGTTAGTTTGACTAAGACTATGAATCCTCAAAGACAAAATGCATACTCTATGAAGATCTGTGTTCCCAGAACAAAAGACAAGGCTTGACTTATGATAAGCTCTCTGAAATAACTATACCGAAGAATGGCAGCAGATATTTTATTTTTATCATGTCTGTTAAATAAAAGAGATGGGGAATGTTATGCATGCACAAACTATTGTATTTACTGTTGAATGTAAAACATTAATTCCCCAATAAAGAAATAAATTATTTAAAAAAAAAAGAGATGGGGCGGGTGAAATCGCTTAGCTGGATAGTGTGCCACTTTGCTGTATGTGGCACCCAAGTTCAAGCCCAGCCCCCACCATGCTGAAGGAAGTTTCCGTGCTGTTGTCTCTTTCATGCTCTCTGCCTCTCTATCTAAAAATAATAATAAATAAATACATAAATGAGGGGTCCAGGTAGTGGTATGCCCAGTTAAGTTCACCTAGTACAAGAACCCACACCAAGATCTGGGTTTGAGCCCCCAATTCCCCACCTGCAGGGGGGACGCTTCATAGGTGGTGAAGCAGGTCTACAGGTATCATTTTTTCTCGCTCTCTATCTCCCCCTCCTCTCTCAATTTCTCTCTGTCCTAGCGAATAAAATGAAAAAAAGATGGCTGCCAGAAGCAGAGGATTCGTGGTACCAGCACTGAACCCCAGCAATAACCCTGGAGGCAACAAATAAATAAATAAGTAAATAAATAAGATGTTATATGAACTGAAATGCACAATCTGGGCCTGACTTGTTCAAATAGTTTCAATGCCCCTCCTCAATCTACTAGGAATATCTCCCCTCCTGACTTTGCCTACAACAATCGGCTTTTAATTAAAGCCTATAAATATTGCAAAGCTGGGACTCACATCATTTTCCTTTATAAAATGGACTGTGTTCTTTTTTTCTTTGGGATGGATGCATCACTTGCTTAAATTAGCACAATTATTGTTTCTAAATATATTGAATATCCTCAAAGTTCCAAGTAAATAGGTTTCAGTGGTGCATCCAATCTAGTTTCTGCATCAAACAAGTCAGAGACTGATTAAAAATAAATACAAGAGACAATAAGACAAAAGACAATAGAAAATTAACTCCAATGTACTGGAGAAGTGCAGTATTACAACACAGGAAGCTAAACTGAGTAGAGGGTATCAAGGAAGGCTTTCTAAAGGAAGTAATACCTTTTTACACAGGAAATCCGGCTTTGGGCAGGAAGATTCATCATAAAATGAAATATACATACTGTTGAATCTATCAAAATTTTTAATATTAAAATACTTTTTTACCAGCATACTAGGTAAATACATGATAATGTAATACTATCCAGTAGTAAAATATTTTTCTTAAATAATCTTAGAAGGAGTCTATCAGTTAGATATTTCAGGTTTTGGCTTCCTTTATAGGAAGGAAGAAGGTACTTCTTAGATATTTTCTGAAGGCAATTTCCATTCCTAAAGTATTTCCACAGTCCTGATGTTCCTGTTAATATTCTCTGACACTCTGGCTTACTTTTTCCTTTTCTTTTCACAACAGCTGTGTTTCTTTTTTTTCTTTATCAACCATTTTGCCTCCCTCCAATGCCATTTTCACAAAGGAGCTTAGCAACCAATTTCGTTTCTCCTAGAATGGTTTCCTAAGCCCCCGATATGGAGCACTGGGTCAGAACAGAGCTCTCTTCTGAACATCTTTATGCACCCGCCCGGCCTGCGGCTTTTACAGTTGTCACATTGGTACTCGCAGGACACAGATTCAGGGATTCGAGGCTGCCCTGAATCTTGAGAAAGTAGGACATAAACCAAATTTTGGTAATCATCCATCCAATCTAGCACATGGAAATTGTGTGTGTGTGTGTGTGTGTGTGTGTGTGTGTGTGTGTGTGTGTGTGTGTGTGTGTGATCAAGAGTAAGCGCTGTGCTAAGTGACAGTGATGCAGTTTGATAGAGCTGCCCCTGGATTGCAATAAAGAGCTGGGGACACGCTTCTCTGAGTGTGCTTGCTCCTGAATTAAAAGCCACTGGCTTTAGAGTGCACTGGAGAACCAGGGCAGGGAGAAATGCTTTACTTCATTTGTCTATGCTAGTTAGCTGTTTGCTTCCAGGTGCAACTCAAAGTACAGATGTAAACAAGAAAAGTTTAAAAAGAGAAATTCTGTATTATGCTTGGTCCTGGCTATTTTAGAAAGCACATTCAGCCCGATGTACCCCCCCCATTCAATAATGAAATGAAGCTTTTACTGTTAATGGCATCAAAAATAAACCCATGCAATTAAAGTCTGCCTGCTTTATACTAATTCCTATTCCTCTCAGTTTATTATATAGAGGCATAGTACAAAATCTTTTCTACTTAATGACATATCTTCACCAATCATAAGGTGTGAATATCTGAAGTATTAATTTTTATTATTTTACTTACAATTACTAATACAATCCAAAATTATTACCAACCTCAAGATCATCCTATTTAGAAACTTATTTTTTACATGAAATCAATAGATCTACAACTAACTTTTCCAGGGTGAGAAAGAAAATCAAACAAGGTTTTTGTTTGTTGGTTGGTTTTGCTTTGTCTGTTCAGGGGAAATCTGCAAAATGGCTATAAAATCCTAGGTGCAGGTGATTTAATTCAATCATGTTTTGTTTGTAAACAAGAACTATTGCAACAGCCCCTTATTTTATAGTCTCTTTAGTAACTGAAGATTGAAACCTGAATCTTTAAATACACAGTGATTCTTATTATTCTTCTACCTTTTGTACAAGAATATATGTTGCAAAAATTATTATAACTATACTGGTTGTTCAACATAGCTCTGAATAATTGAAATAATTTTCCCAAGAGAAATCACTTGTACACTAAGTTACTCATCACATAAAATGGAATTATATGTTTTTCAGATATGCTTATCATTCCATGTTTTATTTTTGAAAATCATCCTAGTTATATGCAATACTGATGTCCTTTCTATATTGACAAGCATGAAGATAATGCTGAAATAATCTTTAAGTAACAGGAGGAACATCAACCATTGGTACAAACTATAGTATTTGTATAACAAAAGTAAATCAAAACACCTTAATCTTAAAATTTAAAAATAAATAAATAAACTGCAACTGTTTCTTAAGGACAAAACCTCAACTCATAATTTATAAAAAGAGCGAAATGCTTTAGCTACCTCTGCATCACCTAGACAACATAGTTCAACTTCTCCTGATACGGTCTGACATGGTAAAACTCCTAAACCTAATCCAAGCCAAATCCTGTTTTAATTTATTAAAGTAAGTGGGTACCTCTGGAGATTAAAAGGTACACATTATCTGCATTACAGTTCCTCTCCTCTTTCCACTAAATGATGATAAATGCCTATAACATAGCAAAATAATACATTTATCAGCCCTATTTGAAAACTTGGATGATGTAGAGAGATTTTGCTTTTAATTAAGGCTTGTTATACATATTGTATAATTAACCATCTATCTTTTCAATGGTCTTTTTGCCTACAGATATGCAGGCAGGCTGCATGCACCTGTGTGTATGTCTGAATGTATTTATACAGATTTTTAGCTGTTTCATATTTACATTTAATTTCAATTTTTTTTTTTGGTTTAGCAAAATTAAATGTTTCTTAAAGCATAATCTAAAAGCTTTGATCCGCTTTGTCCAAAAATCTTGAAGAATGAAAAAGAACTGATGAAACTCAATGCCAGTTTAGAGTTACTAACCAATATTTCTAAAATGTATCTTACTCATAAAACCAGTCAGCATCACTCTGGAAAGAGTGGACTGAGTGAATATTTCTCAAATTTTAATGTATATCTTAATTACCTGCAAGTCTCGTTAAAGTAAAAACTTATCAAACTCAAACAATTTAGTCAGTGAATGGTTGATCACAGATATATTGTTCTCTACAGAGCTAGCAGATTTCTCTAGATCATAATAGTAATCTATAAACTTTCATTTGAAAGGCATTAAACAATAGTAGCAAAGATATAAAAATCAGAGAGCTTCCCGGATCCTTACAATTCAAGTTGGTAAAAAAAAAAAAAAAAGTAGTGTAACTAGAACAAATATATCTTGGCGGCATGTGGAATGACTGACTCCTATGAAAGACAATGATGAGAACTAAAACTTTCTCAGTTTCAGAAAATTTGAGGAAGGACAATGATTCAAGTAAATAGATTTTTTTTGTTGTTTGTTTTTAGTATATTCAACTCTACTGGTCAGTGGACTTTTATTACTCACTAGAGTTACCATTAGCATCATCAATAGGCATAAGTTTTTATTATATGGCTCCTGTTTATAAGTCATCAGGCCCCACATATATCAATAAAATTTGTTATTTTTTTATAAATACTTTGTGGGGGTTAGTAGTTTATAGTACAGGTATTGACATATAGATACAACCTCTCATCTCCCCATGATAGGTGTTTGCAAGATACATTCTTCCTCAAGTTAGGTCCTTTTCCCTCATCATAATTTAGGACCCCACTACCCCTCCATCTCATCTTCCCCCCCCCTTTCCCAGAGTACTTTGCTTTGGTGCAATATACCACACCCAGTCCAAGTTTCACCTTAGGATTCTCCCTTACTGTTCTTGCTTTCTTAAGTTCCACCTTTGAGTGAGACCATCTGGTATTCCTCCTTCGCTTTCTGGCTTATCTCAAGCAACATGACACCTTCAAGTTCACTTTCATATCTACATTATAATTAATTTATAATCTATATAACCAATTCCAAAAAATAATCAGAAAAACACATAATAAAAGAAAAAGCAACATAAATGTAGATATGAAAGTGAAGTAAAATTAATTGGAAGACAAAAGGGTGGCCAGTCATAAGTCTTAAAAGAGTTCACACAGTAAGTATTTATGTTAATGTAAAGGAGTCAACATTTCCCTGTGAGGCTAACCTTTCCAGAAGTCAGAAACAAGAATATATATTCGATACAAGTTTCATAGAAAGTTTACTCAAATAGAGCTTTCCTTTTTTTAAGATTTTATTTCTTTATTCATGTAAGTAAGAGAGAGAGAGGACCAGACATCACTCTGGTACATGTGCTGCTGGGAACTGAATTCAGGACCTCTTACTTGAGAATCCAGTGCTTTATCCACTGCACCACCTCCAAGACCACGAGCTTTCTCTCATGTGAGGCCAATGATCAAGCCCAGGGACACACACACACACACACACACACACACACACACACACACACAGAAGGAATGCATTCCACCCACTAAATCACCTCTCTGACCACAAGAAATCTGTAAAAATTTTTAATGGGAAAGTTTTCAGATGGCAAAATAGGAGAGAAATCATTCAAAAGTATCAACAGTGGTAGCTTAAAACTATAATAAATTCATAGTGATGAAATTAATAATGAATAATAAGTTTCCTCTGATGAGGAAAGATATTCTGTCTCCAGCCCATAGACTCCACCCATTCTCCTCCTTTCTCTGGTCAAATTTACAGTAGAATTGGTTACTGTCATCTCTACTACCCCGTTTCCTACTTATTTCTCAACCATACTAAGTCTGGTTTCTGCGTATATCATCCCATCAAAATAATTTTTATAAAAATTTTCCATTGGTGTTACAGGAGGTGGTGCAGGGAATAAAGCATCAGACTCTCAAGCATGAGGTCCTGAGTTCAATCCCCAACAGCACAGGTATCAGAGTGATGTCTGACTCTGTCTCTCTCCTCCTATGTTTCTCATTAATAAATAAATAAAATCTTTAAAAAGTTTCTTTTTTCCATTGATTGTCCAGGAGGTGGCACAATGAATAGAGCATTGGACTCTCAAGCATGAGGTCCTGAACTCAGTCCCCGGTAGCATATATACAAGAGTAGTCTGTTCTTTCTCTTTCTCCTCCTATCTTTTCCATTAATAAATAAATAAAAACTAAAGACTTCTGGAGGCAGGGATATGGAGAAGCAGCAGCAGCTGTGTTTCTCTCATCTCCTCTCCTCTCCCTGGGTCAACTAGGAGACCACCTGGGGCCGCAAAAAGGCAGGACTAGAATGACTTCAGGAACCCACCAAACCACCAGTGAGTGCAAACACCTGTGGCTTGTGACAGAGAGGAGCCTAAAGAGAGACTGAGCGGCTGGTAACAGTTTGGCAGTTTACCAGCTGAGGCACCACCTCCAGTCTGCTTTACCAACAAAAAGGCTGCTGAGGGGAGGAGTGGACTCCCCTAAGACTCACCAAATGCAACTGTGAGTCTCCATTGCTACCACCTTCAGAGGCTGGAGCAGCAACAGGGAGAGCCTGTGCTGACATCTGGGAACAGAGAACTGACCAGGAAACTCAGAAGAAGAGCTACACCTTGTTGGCCTAGCAGTGGGGCTGTATAGTTGGAACCTTTCCACATCATTCTCCTGAAGAGAACATGGTGAATGGTTGCTCAGAACCTATAGACTGTAAACGGGACTTGTTTAGAAACTCACAGGGCCCAGCAGTGCTGCCCAGCTTGGCAGAGAAGCTTAATTGAGCCTGGAGCTTTGGATCCTTGGGATGTGAAAGTCTCTTTGCATAATCACTGTGCTATCTCTACCCCACCCTGCCAGGAGTGAGGGATTAAGCTAAGAATCCTACTTATATTTTAAAAGCCCTCAGGCTCCCCTAGCCTACAGGGAAGAACAAGAACAAAAGACGCTTTTAACAGCCTCCATGCTCCAACTCAGGGATTGAAATAATATTGAAACAACTGTTAATTTCCACAACTGTTAGCTCTTTAAATACCTTACTTAGACACAAGTCAATCCAGGTAAGAGTGATCAGTAATTTGAAAAGTAGAGAGAGGGACCTCATAACATACTATATAGAATGGTTAAACCAATAAGAAGAAATACTGGAGAAATTAACCAGGACAAGAGTCCAGCTAAAACCCCCCCAAAGGTTGAAACAAAAAATAGTGAGGTCAACATCCAAACACTTGTTAAGGAAATAGTCACAGGAGTGAGTAAAGAGTTTGAAAGAATTGTCATCAGAAATTCAGAAATAACAAATGAGACTCTGGAAGAAAACACTATCTCAGGCTATTAGAGAGCTTAAAGCTGAAATAGCTGAGCTAAGAACACAACTAGCTAAACAAGCTAAAATAGTATCAGAACAGGGTAACAAAATAGATGAACAACAGAAAACAGCACAGGGGAGAGAAAATAGAATAAATGAGGCTGAAGACAGAATTAGCAAGATCGAGGACAAATTAGAGACAACCAAAAAAGAAGTAAGAGATCTCAAAAAGAGATTAAGAGATACTGTAAACAACAACAGAGACATATGGGATGACTTCAAAAGAAATCGTGTTAAGTGAAATAAGTCAGAAACAGAAGGATGAATATGGGATGATCTCACTCTCAGGCAGAAGTTGAAAAATAAGATCAGAAGAGAAAACACAAGTAGAACCTGAACTGGAATTGGTGTGTTGCACCAAACTAAAAGACTCTGAGGCGGGTAGGTGGGGAGAGTACAGGTCCAAAAAGGATGATAGAGGACCTAGTGGGGGTTGTATTGTTATATGGGAAACTGAGAAGTGTTATACATATACAAAATTAATTAATTAATTAATTAATTAATTAATGAAAATTTTCCATTGTCAATTTACTCATTGTAGATATACCACTTGGAACATTTTCCATCTCCTGTTTAAATGAGAGCAGATATGTCATTGGAGCAAAAATTAAGATAAATTAGAATTAAAGAAGCTTATGAAAATATCAACTTTTAGATGGGATGAATGGGCTGTACATGTTTATTTGCCTCAATTCCACTAGTCTGTTTTCACTAAATATAGAATACACATAGAATAAATTAACAAGTATAAAAGTAATGGAATACAGAGGGGAGTAGATAGCATAATGGATACAAAGAGACTTTCATGCCTAAGGCTCCAAAGTCCCCGGTTCAATGCCCCAAACCACTATAAACCAGAGATTATCAGTGCTCTGGTAAAAAAAAAAAAATAGAATGCTTTATGAAATTAAAAATTAATGTGATAACATAATTATCACATTAATAATATTATATGTTAACTCTCTCAAATAAAAATACACAGATAAGTACTGTATTTATGTTTATATTTAGAAATGATTAGAAGGAAGTAAATTCTTTTTCTTTGATAATTCAATCATATTTCTATTTTTAAAATAGTAACACTTTATTTTTAAATATTTATGTATTTATTCCCTTTTTTTTTTTTAAGGACAACACTTTATTGCTACACCAGAGGCTTTTATCATCAGCACATGGTTCTGACTGTAATACCTTCAGACTTTACAGGAGCTCAGGTTCAGAATAAAAATTTTTAAGCAGGCTGAGGAGGCAGGGGAAACATCAAGAAAATTCTAACAGCTTAACATAAAAACTCAAGGGCACTGAGTTTTGTTATTACACGTTACAGACCCAAATCACAGAGCTGCCGCAACATCTCAGCAGTCTCTCCTGATTATGAGTGAAAATTAACCAGTTACTAACACAGAAAAGTCTAGTTATTACATTTCTTTGGTGAGCACCTGGATATATTAACTTTATCAAATAATCTTGTCAAAAAATTTCAATAAATCACTTTTAAACTTCATTTTAAAATAAATGAAAACTTTTCCATCTATAGAAATTAAGATTAAAAAAAAAATCAATGTGGTAGTGTGTTTCCTTTTACTATTACCACCTCTGATTGACATAGGGCAATTTCTAAGTACCTTTTTCAGGTAAATTTGAATATTTATTCCCTTTTTGTTGCCCTTGTTTTATTGTTGTTGTTAATTGACGTCATTGTTGGACAGAACAGAGAAAAATGGAGAGAGGATGGGAAGACCGAAAGAGGGAAAAGAAAGATACCTGCAGACCTGCTTCACCGCTTGTGAAGCGAATCCCCCGCAAGCCGGAATCCTGGGGCTAAAACCGGGAATTTCCGGTCCTTGCGCCACGTGCGCTTAAACCACTGCTCTACCGCCTGACGCCCTGTTGTTGCTTTTTAAGACAGAGATAGAGAAGGTCAAGAAAGACTGAAAGAGATCACAGAATTGAGGCTTCCTTCACTGAATTGAGAGCCAGACTTAAAGCTAGATCAAACACATGGTAAAGCAGTACAATACCCTATCCTTGTAAGGGTCCTTGCACTTAGTACTATGTGCACTTGACCCAGTGAACCACTGCCTGGTCCCAAGCAGTACTCTATGCAAGTGAACGATTCCATGAGTTTCTAACACAGAGTAGGAGTAGATTGTAGAAGAATTAAAAAAAAAAAAAAAAAGATTTATAGAATCAAAGAGTATAAAAGAGTCAGTGGTTATTTTTAATATCAGTAACATACTAAGAATTAGAAGTGAGTCCAAAATCTAAACCTATTAATTTTGATTCTGCTTTTGGTGTGGCATAGCAAATACATTATAGTCATGACTAAGTTGTAGTCTGCAAATACTTCACTGTTCTTATAAACTGAGAACAGAATCAAGATTATCTCAAAATGAATGCCACTCCTTGCTTCCATTCCCATCTGTGCTTTCTTGAATGGAGATGAGGAGGTGGGTAAGAATGTAAAAAATTCAGTGGGTTAAGTACACATGACTGAAGCACAAAGACCAGCATATGGATCCGGTTCAAGCCCCCGGCTCCCCACCTGCCAGGGGGTCGCTTCACAAGTGGTGAAGCAGGTCTGCAGGTATCTTTCTCTTCCCCTGTCTTTCCCTCCTCTCTCGATTTCTCTCTGCCCTAGCCAAGAACAAGGACAACAACAATAATATTAACTACAACAACGATAAACAACAAGGGCAACAAAAGGGAAAAAATAGCCTCCAGGAGTAGTGGATTCATAGTGCAGGCACTGAGTCCAAGCAATAATCCTGGAGGCAAAAAAAAAAAAAAAAGAATGTAAAAAATTATAAATAGTCCTCAATACACATAGACTCTGGTATCTATGCAATTACCTGCACACAGTGTGTTGTTAATAAAATGACAGCATTATGATGTCTATTGCAGTTGATGAAAAACTGAGTAAAAGAAACATCAAGGTTGATCACAATATAATAGGCAGTAGTTTTCCTCTTTGGTTTCAAGAATAAAAACTTTCAGTTATAACCTTGTATAGTTCCAAGTTTTCAAACATCATTGTGATAGGATAAAATATCCTAAAGATATTCATTTTAAATTATTTTATCTTTTCATAAAATTAAACAAATGATGTCTTTTTGTTATTGTTCTCTAGCTTGTGAGTTGGAAAAAAATCAAAAGCTTCTTAATTACTATTAATGCTTAAATACCATAACAGTACCAAATTTATAATCTCCACTGAATGAGTTTAGTTGAATTGTTTTATCTTTGGTTTAGTCATTCTTTCTAATACTCCTGGGTTTTTGTTTGTTTTAGCTTTATATTTTTTATATTTATTTATTTATTTTCCCTTTTGTGGCCATTGTTCTTTTTCATTATTGTTGTAGTTGTTATTGTTGTTGTTATTGATGTCATCGTTGTTAAACAGGACAGAGAGAAATGGAGAGAGGAGGGGGAGACAGAGAAGGAAAAAGAAAGATAAACACCCGCAGACCTGCTTCACTGCCTGTGAAGCGAGTCTCCTGCAGGTGGGGAGCCGGGGGCTTGAACCAGGATCTTTATGCCAATTCTTGCACTTTGCGCCACGTGCGCTTAACCTTAGTTTTATATTTTGATTTTACTAGTGATTTAATATTGACTAACAAAATCATAAGATAATGGGTATAACTCCACACTGTTCCCGCCACCAGAGTTTTGTATCCTCATTGTCTCCATTGGAATCTATAGCAGTTCTCCCAAGGTTGCAGATATAGGTTAACTATTATTTCTACAACTATCTGTCTATCTTTGTATATATTTGTCCTTTTTTCCCCATGGGCATCCTTCCTAGTATTTTTACCTGCACTCCAGAATCTCTTTAATAAAAGGAAAAAATGTGCATCATATAATGTTCTTAAAGAGTACATAAGAGGGAGTCGGGTGGTAGCGCAGTGGGCGCAAAGCGCAAGGACCGGCCCCCGGCTCCCCACCTGCAGGGGAGTCGCTTCACAGGCGGCGAAGCAGGTCTGCAGGTGTTTGTCTTTCTCTCCCCCCTCTGTCTTCCCTTCCTCTCTCCATTTCTCTCTGTCCTATCCAATAACAACCACATCAATAACAACAACAATAATAACTACAACAACAATTTAAAAAAAGACAACAAGGGCAACAAAAGGAAAAATAAATAAATAAATAAATAAAATTTTAAAAGAGTACATAAGAAACAAAAGATAGGGGGAGGATTGAGTTCTAGTCTCCTTAAAAAAAAAAAGATTTTATTTGTCTTTATCAGAGCACTGTTTAGCTCTGGTTTACAGTAATGGCAGGATTGAACATGGGACATTGGAGTCTCAGGCATGGATGTCTTTTTTGTGTAATCACTATGCTATCTCCCTGGCCTTTTATGTACTCTTATTTATTAACAGGAATTGAGATGTTGAATAGACAGCATGCAAAATGTACTTAATTAATGAGACTACTAAAACCAAAGGAAGGAAAAGAAAAATAAATAACCTAACCAAAGAATTATGTTGCTTTTTATGATAAAATGTAAAATTTATCTGAGCTTTGTAACAGTCAGTACCCCCCAAAAAAAATCTTAGAAAGCTATAGGGTTCTTTTGTTCCCAATCACTGAATATGCAACTGCACAAAAAAATTCGAATACTTGGGGGTTGGGCAGTATCACAATGGGTTAAGCGCACATGGCATAAAGCACAAGGATCCGCGGAAGGATTCGGGTTCCAGTGCCAGGCTGCCCATCTGCAGGGGAGTCGCTTCACAAGCAGTGAAGCAGGTCTGCAGGTGTCTATCTTTCTCTCCCTCTCTCTGTCTTCCCCTCCTCTCTCCATTTTCTCTCTGTCCTATCCAATAACGACATCAATAACAATGATAATAATAACCACAACAATGGTAAAACAACCAGGGTAACAAAAAGGGAAAAAAATGGTCTCCAGGAGCAGTGGATTAATGGTGCAGGCACCGAGCCGGCTCCCGGCAATAACCCTAGAGGCAACAAAAAAAAATTCTAATACTTAGACTCTGAATTCTATATGGAACCTTCACCACCACCACCACCACCAACAACAACAACAACAACACACACACACACACACACGGATATAATCTGAGTTCTCCAAAAGAGAATTAGATCGAATGTTGCTACTTTTTGAGATCTTTTCAATAAAAACAAAAAGCAGGGAGAATAATTTCACCAGATCCAAAGTAATGTAGATGACCCGTATTATTTGCGTTCGCATTAAATTCATTGATGAAACACAGGAGTATCCACAGAGATTGATTGGAGAAGTGGTTCCTGGACTAAAGACTCTCAAAAAAAAAAAAAAATCACTGGGAGTCAGGCGGTAGTGCAGTGAGTTAAGCGCACATGGCACAAAGTGCAAGGACAGGCGCAAGGATACCGGTTGGAGCACGCCCGCCTGTGAAGCAGGTCTGCAGGTGTCTGTCTTTCTCTCCCCCTCTCTGTCTTCCCCTCCTCTCTCCATTTCTCTCTGTTGTATCCAACAACGACGACATTAATTACAACAACAATGAAAAACAACAAAGGCAACAAAAGAGAAAATAAATAAATAAAATCACTTCTGTACTAGAACATGTGCCTTGTCTTATATGAGCCCCAAGTTCAAGCCCAAGTACCACGTGGAAGTGCTAGAAAATTAGGGGAAACTCAGAACCTCTGGCGCTTCCCCTTCTCTCTGTCTCTATCTGAAATTAAAAGAATATTTTATGTCAATCTGAGAGCAATGAACTCATGTTTGACAAGACCTTAGAGCTGGAAAAAAAATTTTTTATTTTTTTCCCTTTTTATTATTTTCCCTTTTGTTGCCCTTGTTATTTTTATTGTTGTTGCCATTATTATTGTTGTTATGGGATGCATTGGATCGACCTTCCCGTGGTGCATCCCGTGAGTACCCATTCATTGGGGAAACTGACGATCCTTCCTAGCCGACTGAATCCACATGGATCCCAGTCACTTTCAAAGCCAGCAACAAGCAGCTCCTGACAGCTTTCAAGCTGTTGGTCCCGATCTTCGAGTCCTCCAACTTAATGTTGAGGGGCTGTCCTTCGCCAAACGCGTTCTTATTGGTCAATTGGCCATACAGCATCAGGCAGATGTTATATATCTTCGCCCACCCTGTTCAACGCTTGACATCTCGTCATCCAATCTGGTCTCCTCCGCCTACACTGAACTTCACTGTTCCAGACTCTTGGAAACAGAGCTGGCAGTCAGCTGAGGTAAAGAACAAACACCTCATCACAGACCCCTGCAAGCGTCAACCTGGCTTTGACCTAGCACGTTATGATTGGGCCCTCCTCAATCGCTATCAAACAGGCCATGGCTGGTGGCCGCTATGTTCCATCGCTGGGGAGCCAGAGACGACCCGAACTGCCCCTGAGGCTACAGACAGACTATGACCCACATAGTCAACGACTGCCACCTCTCCAGATTCAAAGGAGGTCTCGAAACTTTACGTCAGGCTCAACCTGACGCTGTTGACTGGCTACGGAAGAAGGGCAAACGCTAAAAGAAGAAGATTGATGTCAGGGAGAGAGGAGGGGAAGACAGAGACGGGGAGAGAAAGACACCTGCAGACTTGCTTCACCGCCTGTGAAGCGGACCCCCTTGCAGGTGAGGAGCCGGGGGCTGGAACTAGATCCTTACGCCAGTCCTTGAGCTTTATGCCAAGTGAGCTTACCCTGCTGCACTACCACACGACTCCCTTTTTTTTCTTTTTAATTGCTTCTCACACACTTTGGATGAACAACAGCACATGGGAAAGAACACAGGCTTGGGAATCAAGAAGAAACACTTTTGACTATTTCATCTTGGACAATTTCTTTCACAGCACTGAACCTGTCTAATTAACGGGAAAAAAATGGAGGAATCGGGCAGTAGTGCAGTGGGTTAAGCGCACGTGGCGCAAAGCGCAAGGGCCAGCGTAAGAATCGGGGTTCGAGCCCCTGGCTCCCCACCTGCAGGAGCATCACTTCACTGGCGGTGAAGCAGGTCTGCAGGAATTTATCTTTCCTCCTCACTGTCTTTCCCTCCTCTCTCCATTTCTCTCTGTCCTATCCAACAACGATAATACCAATAATGACCACAGTAATAACTATAAAAACAACAAGGGCAACAAAAAGGAAATAAATATTTTTTTAATCTTTTTTTAAAATGAACGAGGAAACATGGCTGAATATCAAATTCATTTTACACAGACCCTGGAAAAGGCACAATTTTGTTGTAGCTATGTTTGGGAAGGATATTAGATTCTGGATGAGCAGATAAACTATGATACTAGGATATATATATCCTGAAAAAAATCTGCCCAAGATTTTCATTCTATGGGAGCCTCACCTACCAGCTCATAGAATAGACACAAAGGCAGAGTTCTCCTCAGGGAATGAATAACTGAGGTATCATGCAAGTAGACAACCATTAAACGGGCATCCTAGGTTTCTATACCACAGAATTAGCCTAACCTCAACCTAGAAGCTGTAAAAAGCAGGCTGTTCCAGTTGCCCCCATTTGTCACAGAAAACCCTGGGGAACACTTCCAAGCAAAAGGACATGTGTCTTAGACACTTTTTCATGAGCTTGCCATTAACTAATGCTGAGTGTCTTCCCAACTCGCTGAACACACGGACTCGGTGTGCAGAGAAACAGTGAGCAGCGGAGCTCCCTGTTCTAAATTTAGGAGTGCGTTTTCATCAGATAATGAGTTTCACTTTTCATCATCATGAGCCAAGGTCCTGGCACTCAGTTCAGTACAGCACTGTCCATTTGCCTCACAGACTAGCTAACACACTGCAGAACGCTACTTCTCCCCTGTGAATAAAGTATGAAGTTAGCTCAAGTCAAAATGCTCAAGATGGGCCAAGAAGATAGCTCACTAAGGTAGGGTGCCTTCAGTGTCATACACATGAGCCAGATTCACACTTCCGCTCCACATGTGAGGTGCCCGGCAAGGGAGAAAGCTTCAGTGCTGGGGTCTTTCTAACTACATATCTGTCTATTTCTGTTTATCTCTACCCACCTACCTTTCTTTCTTTCTCCACCTTTCTAGTTGAATGAAGAAAATGGTCCAGAATAGTAAAATCATTCATGCATAAGGAACCAGTTACACACGTAAAAAATCAAAATGCAAATATACATCTTACCCAGAAGTGAAAACCAGGTGATCCTTGTTCTCAACTACATATTATTATCTGAATGATCTATATTATTTATAAATCTATTTTATAGATTTCTTCCTTTATTTACATGCGAGAGAAACCCTGGGCATGGCTCTGGCATATGCATATGACATGAGACCTGAGGTCTGAGAAACTGAGCTTTATCTAAACACTGTGCCTCCTCCCAGGCCATATAGCTCATCTTTAAGACGTGGAATTTACATTCCACTAAAGCTAAGAGGTGTGAACCCCAGGAAAGCACATGATAACACTGTTTTCATACAAAAATAGTTTCACAAAATAATTTATCATGGGGCTGGGCTGTGGTGCACTTGATTAAATGTGTACATTACCAATCTCAAGAACCCAAGTTTGAGCTCCCACTCCCCACCTGCAGGAGGGTCTGGGTCCGTTTCACAAGCAGTGAAGCAGGTCTGCAGGTGTCTTTCTTTCTCTCCCTCTGTCTCCCCATCCTCTCTCAATTGCTCTCTATCCTATCTAATAAAAAATTTTTAAAAAGGTTGCTGGGAGCTGTGGATTTGTAGTGCTGGCACCAAGCCCCAGCAATAACCCTGGTGGCAATAAAAATAAATAATGTGTGGTCCGGGAGGTGGCGCAGTGGATAAAGCATCAAATCCTCAAGCATGAGGTCCCAAGTTCAATCCCTGGCAGCACATGTACCAGAGTGATGCCTGGTTTTTTTCTCTCTCTCTCCTTCTATCCCTCGCATAAATAAATAAATAGATAAATAAATAAATAAATAAATAAAAATAAATAATGTATCATCTGTAACTCGAAATTCTATCATTTCTCCATCAATACCAGGACTTTTGCCCAAAACCTCACAAAATAAATTTTCCTTTATTTAAATCCAACTCATGTACTCCTGGGTGATAGATAACTCAGGCTTACAGCACAAGACCTGAATGCCTGAGCTCTCAGAAGCCCCAGGTTCAGTCCCCTGTATCATCACATGCCAGAGCTGAGTAGCACTCTGGTCTGTTTCTGCTCTCCGCACCCCCCCTTCTCCCGCCTCCCTCATAAAAGTCAATAAATACATATATTCTTTTTTTTTTCAACTGAATTGAATGTGTCTGATGGCTCTTGGCATGAATAAATCCAACATTACAAGAAATGCAAGCAAGAAGCGTACAAGGTCACAATCCTTCCGTGTGAACACTATTTTTATTACTTTGTTTTAACTATTATTACCTTAGACTGGTTTTTCTTGTTTGACACTCTACAGATTACTTCATTGGAACTTACTCTCACTTCTAACCCTCTTCCTCTACCACTGCTACCAAAACCACTGCACCCAAATAAAAAATAACTTAAGTGAGGAGTTTAAATAACCCAAGGGAAAGTCTTTTCTACTTTAATCCACACAAAGAAAAAGAAAGGAAGGAAGGAAGGAAGTGTTTATCTTCTGCTGGGGGCTCTGCTGCCAGTGAACTATGTGTTGGTAAGCTTAACACTGTTGCTCGTGGCAGGTTGAATCATGCTTTGTATGTGTGTAATACCTTCTTTCTGAGAAGCTTGCAGGAGATCATCAGTCTTGCATCACTAATCTTCATAACATCCCAATATCTATGAGAATCACTTAAAAGGAAAGAGTGGATTTTAACCTGGAAGATCCTGAAATGGACAAAATTGACAGAGAGAGGCTAAGCCCAGCTGATCTTGTTAATGGTATATGGAAATGTTATGGGCCCAGACTCTCATTGCCCGTCACACTCTATGCACCATTTTCCATCAGGGAACCTTCCTTTCAACCTAGAGAGACAGAGAGACTGAAAGCTGAAAAGAAGAAAGATTCAGTGACTAAGCAGCAGAGTGGAACCTCAGGGCCTCTGAGTTTTCTTTTTAATGCTGTTCCTAATTTGTGAGGTGACCCCAAAAAACCTTTTGCCCTCTTTAAGCCTCAATTGTTTTACTTACAAAATAGTTTTGTGAAAGCTTGTTGCTTTGGATCCTGGCCCTGGCTTCCAACAATCTGTCTTTTGTAGTGTCCTTTAATTAATTTGTTCATCTATTCAACAAATATATATTGAGCATCTTCCATGTTTAAAGGCACTAGGATAGTCGCTTTGGGACTCTAAAGGAAATTAAGACATTATCTGCATCTTAAAAAAACAGAAGCAGCAGTTCTTACATGTACAAAAATAACCACATAATAAGCTAACTCTTGTCTCACTGATGCCATTTGCATTGATATTTCTCAATGTTATCATGGTAGGAGATATTGTAAAAGAAAGTTCCTTACAAACGCAAAGGGCTTTTTATTATTTTAACTCAGTGGAGCTACAGAGACATAAAGAATCATAGTCAAAATGATTTCTGGATAAAATATATATATATATATTTGAGTTGGTGAACAGCGATGTGAACAGAAAGGATGGTATAAACTAACACAAAGAAAAATAAAGAAATCCATGGATCAGAAGTCATCACGTGAGAGATGACCACCTTCCAGGGTTATAGGACACAGCAGGAGTGAAGGAGATAAAATCAAAGGTATTCTAAATTATTTTTTATTTTAAAATATTCTCAACCCTGTGCATAGGTGAGTGAAGCCCTGACAAATGGGGATGAAAGCTATTCAGTGGCAGAAGTGAGGCCAGTGAGAGAATGAGAAAAGTCAGGTCATAATGAGTTGGAAGGAAGAAAAAGAAAAGACTGAAGATATACAGAGTTCTGTATTTTATTATAGTAACACTGGATTCAACCTTCTCCTGAAATACCATTCCTAGGGCCGGGCAGTGGCACCTCTGGTTGAGCACACATGTTACGATGCTCAAGGACCCGGAATCAAGCTCGCATTCCCCACTTGCAGATGGAAGCTTGACAAGTGGTGAAAGAGTGCTGCTGGTGTCTCTCTTTCTCTAACTCTCCCTCCCGTCTAAATTTTTCTCTATCTTATCAAATAAGAAGACAGAAGATTAAAAAAAAAAAAAACAGGAAAAAGATGGCTGCCAGGAGTAGTAGACTCTTCATACAGGCACCAAACTCCAGTGATATTTCTGGCATCAATTAAGAAAAAAAAAGAAAGAACTAGTAAAAAAATAAAATACCATTCCTCAGCTAATAGCTCCAAATCTTAGCGGTCAACTTTAAGCCCAACTGTACACCATTTTCCAAGGCTCAGACTCAGGACCACCAGTGTTGTACCCTACTTCAAGATGAATGTCTGTCAGGTCACTTTTTCAATACTCATTTTTTCCTCTTCATACTCCAGAACAAATTCACATACTCATTTTGAGTGTCAAAAGTAACTCCAACTTGGGAAAATTTAGGAATGTTGAGCCCTCCTAGTCAGAACTATGTGATCTTTGTTTGAATAATATCTGCAGTTAGAAACGTGAAAATACTTTTTAAGTAATTACTAATTATATTACCCATGTTGGATGAACATTAGAAAAAAATGTTTAATTTATGAAATTCTGGGTAGATTCAGAGAAGCAAGTTTTCCTCTTCCCACTAATACTAAATAGACCTTCAGTCTGACTGTCAGACTTGAAAATCATCATCTGCTAACAATAATATGTCATGATAAATTCTGCTCTTGGGTCAGAGTTGATGATAACTAAAAGTGGTAATGGTACAGCAGAACAAATAAAAATATTTAAAATGTATTTTCAAAAGCACCATGTGGTTAACTAATGAGCTAGAATGCAATGATATTTTGTGTTTGTTTAATTCCCCATTTTGCTTCTCACCTTTTGATCTGGTTTGTCTTTCTTCTTTTAGAAACTGGTTTGCCTTTGATCAACGTGAGTGAATGTTCATTGATCAGAATGCAAGTCTTATCTCAAAATTCTGCACAGTTTCTTGATGGCTAGTCTTATAATCAGTATTACTGCTCTATTTTGCTAGCATATGTATCTATGATTTTTCCTTACATATATTTTTCATATAAATGGGAAATGAATAAAAGAAAATGTATTTTTAAATATATCATCTAATTATCAGCAGAACTCTTATAGACTACCAAAAATGTGTGCATAGTTGATCACTGTGTTCAATATATACCATTTCAAGTGACCGAAAAATTTTTTCTCCAGTTTTATAAGTGGGGCACGGTGCTGGCATTACTGACCTACCCCTCCCAGCTGCCATTTTTGTCTTTATTTTATTTTATTTTATTTTATTTTATTTTATTTTATTTTATTTTATATGACTGAGAGAAATTGAGAGGGGAAAGGGACAGAGAGAGGGAAAGATAGACACCTACAGTCCAGCTTCACCACTCATGAAGCATTCACTCTGCAGGTGGGGAGCAGGGACTCGAACCTGAGTCCTTGCACATAGTACTATCTGCATGCTTAACTGCATGCACCACCACCCATTCCCCCATGGCTGAACTTCTTATTAAAGATTTTTATGGGGGGCCAGGCAGTGGCATTCCCAATTAAGCGTACATATCATCATGAGCAAGGATGGGGGATGCTTCACAAGTAGTGAAGCTGATCTGCAGGTGTCCCTCTCGCTCTCCTTCTATTTCCCCGCCACTCTCAATTTCTCTCTGTCCTGTCAAGTAAAATAGAAAATAAAAAAAATATTTTTTAAATTTTTAATTCACATTTTTAATATTATTTATTCCCTTTGGTGCCCTTGTTTTGTTAATGTAGTTATTATTGTTATTAGTGATGTCATCATTGTTGGATAGGACAGAAAGAAATAGAGAGAGGAGGGGAAAACAGAGAGGGGGAGAGAAAGATACCTGCACACCTGTGCTGGGCTAGCGTGAGGGTGTTTCTTCCCAGGCACGTGCTCTCTGGGTTGGAGAGAACTCAACCAGAGCCAACCTGGGCTCCTGCTTACTCAGCAACTGCGGGAGAGAGACCAGGAACTCATGGCGGAGCTGAACACAATGTCTTTATTGATCAGAGACAACGCTTTAATATATTTTTAACTGGAAGTGGCAAGTCAGAAAAGGAAATGGCTAGGAAAGGGGATGGAGAAAAGGAAAGAGTGAGAAGGTAGAAAGCTTCCATAGCAACTGTTGCAAAGGTTTAAAGGGTGGCATTAATTAATACCCTGCAGGCAGGCTGGGTCTCAGACAAAATAATGATTATGTAAATAGATCATAGTATCAACAATAGAGGATGGAGGGGGGGTGCTGGCTTAAGGCCCAACAGACCTGCTTCACTGACTGTGAAGCGACTCTCCTGCAGGAGAGCTAGAACCAGGATCCTTACACCAGTCCTTGTGCTTTGTGCCACATGTGATTAATCTGCTGCGCTACCACTGGACTCCCTGAAAAAAAAAATTTTATGTAATCTAATTTCTTTTTTTTTTTATTTATTCCTTTTTTTTTTGTAATCTAATTTCTAATCTAAGACAATGTGTTATTCTTAAAAGTATTACAACATATAACCTATATTAATGTGGGCTCTTTGTTCTCAAATTTTCACCCTCTTAGAGAAATATCAAGCTACTACTATTTTTCATTATTTATATTGACCTCCCATGCTAAATTTTCTAACAGCTGACTCAGAATCAATCACTGAATAAAAATAACTTCTTAACAAGCTAATGACTATTTATAAAATTATTTATATATAAAACAGCTCCCATAAAGCAACTCCAAAAAAAAAAAGATACAGTAGCTCACCCAAAATAGGCATATAATTCAATGCCTGCAAGTCAGTTCAGTTTAAAATTGCATGCCCATATTATATTCCATTTGATCCTACAGTATCCTATTGAGTTAGCGACTTATTATTATCTCTATTTTCTGATAAGAAAACAGAGATTCAAATTAATTACCTACCCAAGTTTATACAGGTAACAGGAAACACAGACCAGAATTTATTTTTTTTGGAAAGCATGGTACAAAAGCCTCTTTAAGCCAAAATGAACCCTACTAGAGAGTGTTAGTTATTTGTCTCTAAGGAGAAGCACTTAATTTTTATGCAACAAAATATGAAAAAGAAGTAAATGTAACATTTTGAAATGAAAAAAAGCCATTTGAAACAAATGGTAGCTTCCATAGAACAAGTAAGTGAAAGAAATCAAAACAGCTAGGTAATCTGGAGTTTCCAAAACAATATATTTATATTATCTCAAAAGCCATGCTCATAATAACAAAAAGTCTTCAAAATACCTAAAACTAGAGTAACAAAAATTTGAGAGTCATAAAAACTTTATTAAAATCATAAGTCAATAAATAAGATTTTATCTACCCTAAATTGTTATTTTAATTGGGGCAAAAAAAATCTCATGACATTCTCAAATATAAGAAAAGACAATAATATATATTGCAAATGAAGAGTTCCTCATCTTGTAACATTTTTTTCTAGTATTACTTTTATTTAAATATTGACATCACAAAAAATATTGATTATTTAATTTTTCAATCTTAGAGGAAAGGTTAACTTGTACAGCTAAAACATATGTACAGCGTAAACTCAAGTAAAGAAATAGACTTATCCTTCTATTTGTAAAGGAGAATACAGGAAAACTAGATCTCTTGTGTATTACTGAAAAGCACAGGTGAAGTGGAACTATTTTGTTAAACAACTTAGTAATGCCTTAAAAAATTAAATACTCACTAGAACATTATCTAGCTATCTAGCCATTCCACTCCTACTTGCCTAGGAGAAAAGAATTTTTTTTTTTTTTTCTCTTTAACCAGAGCACTGTTCAGCTCTGGCTTATGGTGGTACGGGGGATTGAACCTGGGACTTTGGAGCCTCAGGCATGAGAGTCTGTTTGCATAACCATTATGCTATCTACCCTCTGTGAGAAAAGAAATTCTAAGTTCATGCAGCAGCTTATATTTGAATATTCATAGTAGCTTTCTTTTTTAATAGAAAACAATCGAAGAAACCTAAATATCCAAAGGAGAATGGATTAGAAAATAGTGGTAAACACATACAATAGAATACCACTGTGTGAATAAAAATGAATGAGCTTTTTAATACACACACACACACACACACACACACACACACACAAAGGTCAATCAGTTGTACTGTAAAAATGCAGAGTGGGGCATGTTAGCTGCCAGGCTCAAGCAAGAATTAATAAAGATATGGACCTCTTAGAATATACCTAAAGGGAGTCGGGCTGTAGCGCAGCGGGTTAAGCACAGGTGGCACAAAGCACAAGGACCGGCATAGGGATCCCGGTTCGAACCCCGGCTCCCCACCTGCAGGGGAGTCGCTTCACAGGCGGTGAAGCAGGTCTGCAGGTGTCTATCTTTCTCTCCTCCTCTCTGTCTTCCCATCCTCTCTCCATTTCTCTCTGTCCTATCCAACACCGACAACAACAATAATAACTACAACAATAGGGCAACAAAAGGGAATAAATAAATAAAATAAATATTAAAAAAAAAGAATATACCTAAAATAGGGACTTGGGTGGTAGCACAGCAGGTTAAGCACAGGTGGCACAAAGCGCAAGTATCAGAGTAAGAATCCAGGTTCCAGCCCCTGGCTCTCCACCTGCAGGGAAGTCGCTTCACAGGAGGTGAAGCAGGTCTGAAGGTGTCTGTCTTTCTCTCCCCCTCTCTGTCTTCCCCTCCTCTCTCTATTTATCTCTGTCCTATCTAACAACAGCATAAATAACAATAATAATAACTGCAACAACAATAAAAAACAAGTGCAACAAAAGGGAAAATAAATAAATAAATATAAAAAAATTTTTTAAAAGAATATACCTAAAATAGACTTTCTAACTTTTCCCAAAATGGAGAACCCAAATCTCATCTGCTATATTCTTATTTTTAGGTTACTGATTACTAAACAATATTTCTACTTTATATCTTTATGCTTTTCAGCCACCAAGCTGCTGACACTACTATGACACCAAGATAACTTCCCCCGGCAGACAACCCACCAAAGAGTCCTGGAACCCTACCTCTCCAGAGCCCTGTTTCACTAGTATAAGACAGAAACAAGTGGGAGTATGGATCCATCTGCCAACACCCATGTCCAGTAGAGAGGCAATTACAGAGGCCAGATCTCCCACCTTCTGCATCTCATAAAGAATTTTGGTCCACGACCAGTCAATGCCCATGTTCAGTAGGGAAGCAATGACAGAAGCCAGACCTTCCACCTTCTTCATCCCGCAACAGCCTTGGGTCCATGCTCCCAGAGGGATAAAGAATAGGAATGCTATCAGGGGAGGGGATGGGATATAGAGATCTGATGGTGGGAATTGTGTGGAGTTGTACCCCTCCTATCCTACGGTTTTGTTAATGTCTCCTTTTCTAAATAAATAGATAGATAGATACATAGATACATAGATAGATAAATAAATAAATAGAATTTTGGTCCATACTCCCAGAAGGATAAAGAATAGGGAAGCTAGGGAGTCGGGCGGTGGCTCAGTGGGTTAAGCGCACGTGGCGCAAATCGCCAGGACCTGCGTAAGGATCCCGGTTTGAGTCCCCGGCTCCCCACCTGCAGGGGAGTCGCTTCCCAGGCGGTGAAGCAGGTCTGCAGGTGTCTGTCTTTCTCTCCCCCTCTGTCTACCTCTCCTCTCTCCATTTCTCTCTGTCCTATCCAACCACGACGACATCAATAGCTAACAATAATAAATACAACAATAAAACAAGGGCAACAAAAGGGAATAAATAAATATTTAAAAAAATCAAAAAAAAAAAAAAAAAAAAAGAATAGGGAAGCTTCCAGTGGAGGGGGGGTGGGATGAAGAACTCTGGTGGTGGGAATTGTGTGGAACTGTACCCCTCTGATCCAATGGACTTGTCCATTATTAAATAAAATAATAATAATGATAAAGAATGCAGAGTGGGCTGATGAGATAGATCACCTGTTGAGTGCACCTGCTTTGTCGTGTATACTACCCATGTGTGAGTAAAGCCCTCAACTCACTGGAGGAAGCTTTCATGCTGTAGTAACATTTCCTCTCTCCTTCTGTTTCTGTTTCTGTTTCTGTTTCTCTCTTTCTATCTGTAAAAAATAATCAGCTCAGTGGTCGGGCGGTAGCACAGCGGGTTAAGCGCACATGGCTTGAAGCACAAGGACCAACGTTAAGGATCCCACCGACTCTCCACCTGCAGGGGAGTCGCTTCACAAGCGGTGAAGCAGGTCTGCAGGTGTCTCTCTTTCTCTCCCCTTCTCTGTCTTCCCCTCCTCTCTCCATTTCTCTCTGTCTTATCCAACAATGACGACATCTATAACAACAACAATAATAACTACAACAACAATAAAACAAGAAAGGCAAGAAAGGGGAGGAAGCAAATTTTTGAAAAAAGAATAATCAGCTCAAAGAAAAGGTAATGACAACAAAGAATACAGACAAAAAGAAAACATATGGAGCCAGGTGGTGGTGCACCTGGTCAAACACATAAATTACAGTGCTCAAGGACTCAGGTCCAGCAGGGCGGTATTGCTCAGTGGTAGAGCGTGCCGTGCGCTTAGCAAGGATCCAGGTACAAGCACCTGGTCCCAACCTGCAAGGGGAAAGCTTCACAAGTGGTGAAGCAGGGCTGTCGGTGTCTCTGTCTCTTTCGCTCTCTCCCACTCCCCTCTCAATGTCTCTCTGTCTCTAGCCAATAATAAGTAAATAAAAATATTTTTAAAAAAGAAAAGAAAAAATACTACGTTAATTTCGTTGATATGAAACTAGCAAAACGCAAACCAACTTTATCTATTGATGTATTGACAGAAAAACACCTCAGTGGTTGCCTGAAGGGAACAGAAAAAAAGATGAACAACAACAACAACAACAAAAAGGGGATATATATCAAAGTATGAATATGGTAAGATGACAGATATGTGATTATTTTTCACATGTATATACAGATATGAGACCAAACTATGCGCTTTCAAATAACACCACTTTCAAATATATCTCAATAAAACTTTTGAAATGAGTAGAATAATTTAACAAAGTCTACAACAGTCTACAACAGTGAGACTGCTATATTCTGTTTTATTGATAATTTACACACACCCCCAAAAAGTCTTCTATTAAAATTGTGGCATATATTTATAAAGAAGTAACTACTAAATTCTTCATGATAGATCACTGCATTTGGTTCACTAAGGGCTTCAATTTTGGGGCCGAATGATGGCATACCTAGTTGAGCACACATGGTATAGTGTGTAAGGATCCGGGTTTGAGGCCCCACTCCTCACCTGCAGGGGGAAAACTTTGTGAGTGGTGAAGCATGGCTGCAGATGTCTCTCTGTCTCCCTTTCTTTCTCTCTCTTTGTTCTTGTTTGGTTTACTATTATTATTATCTTTATTTATTGGATAGAAACAGCCAGTAATCGAGAGGTTAAGGGGGAGATAGAGAGGTCCTGGTCTTTTGGTATTGTAACATGTGCGCTCAAACAGGTACGTCATCACACAGCCCCTCTCTCTCCCTTTCTATCACTCCCTTCCCTCTTGATTTTTGGCTGTCACTGTTGCTATCCAATAAATAAATAAAGATAACTTTAAAAGCCTCAATTTCATTACAGTTTTCTTAGTTGCCTCGAATCTTTTTTCACACTATCAAGTTTAGGCAGTAGATACTTTATTCACTACTTCAGGTTTCAAATATCTTAGGCAGGAAATATTTTCTTCTTCATTAATAAAGATTCAAAAGCCACAGTTTGATGTCAACCCCTTGTATACCAAAACAAAAAAACTTGAGGAACTAGTCAGATCCAAAAATAAAAGACCTATTTGTCTCCATCTTTGAAGATATATGAAAATACAAAGAAAGCAGTTTATATATTTTATTTGCTTACACTGCTCTCCTTTTTTACCCTTTGAATTCTTTTCTTTTCTTCCTGAAACACAGATGCAAAATGGAAGGACTGTGAAATCAAATATAAATTGGTTCAAATTTAGCTACCTAATAACTGTGCACATCAGTAAAGTCTCTAAAACTTCATTTCCTCGTTTGTACAGTGGAAATAATTAAACCACATCTTTCTATGCTATTGTATAAAGATAGTCACATCTGTGTGGTTTTGGGTATGGCAATAAGTAATACAGGATTGTTACTATTATGTAACATTATGAGTTGAAAACTTGAGTATTTTCATTTCTTCCTAGCCAGTTCGATTTACACATAGATAAGAAGTGTGTGTATATATACACATAAATAACAAATGAGTTTCTGTGATATTTTACATTTCAATTTCAGAGTGGTGGCCAATCCTTTAGAATACTAAATTGTGATCATCACAGTGGCTTTTACCTATTTAACATACTCTTTCATTATTACTATTTAATTTGAAAGAATTGTTGGAAAATCTAATATATATATATATATATATATATATATAATTAAAATCTGCATTTAAAGAAGGGAATTTGGAAAGGTGTTGGTTTTTTAATTTAGATGTTAAATTATCTTGTATTGGTTTCTTTCTGACCCTGGTGACTTTTCTGAAAGTATATATCATCTTTTAAATGGAAAATAAATCTGAAGTGATGAATAAAATATTTACTGCCTAAACTTGGCAGTGTCCACAAACGCTACATTGAGAAACGTCACTTGGATTCTCAGGACTGCTCAGTCCCCGTCACACTACATGCACCAACTTTCATAAGTAAATCTGTCTTTCAGTCTAAAGAGAGAACCATGACTGAAGGCTGAATAGAGGAAAGATTCGGTGACTAAGCAACAGACTGGAACCTCGGTGCCTGTGAACTTCATTCTCATTCTCTCCCTAATTTGTGATGTACCCTAAGGAATTCCTTAGCCAGTTTCTGCCTCCCCTTTGGATTACAAAATGGCGGTGGAAATCACAGTTAATACTTCACTTCTACTCTGGTGTCTGAATAAGCATGGGTCATGTAATTAAGCCCTTTACTGGGTGTTCTCAGTGATGCTAGGCATGCAGATATATAATTCACTAAATTCACTATCAAATGCTCACTCTTTCAGACTCACCAGCAACTCGACCAATACTTTTTTTTTTTTTTTTTTTTGCTTTGGGAAAGATTTCAAGATTTTTTGATTCATCTTCATACTGTCTGCATCCCACAGGGATCTGGCAACAGTTGCATGTCTCAAGACAATTCCCATCAACAATTATTAGTAGCTGACTGGACCTCTTTATCTTCTTACTAAAGACTAGAGGAAAATGAAAAATAGCTCTTCCTCTATGAAAACAAAACAAAAAAGAACATTCTTTCTTGGGAAAGACTGGCTTTATTTCACAAGTCAAATCACCACCTGCTACAACATTTTACATAGCTGAAAATCAAACAAATCAATGTAGCTCAAACAAATGATTCTTTTTTTTTTTTCTGCCATGGCTATGTTAAGATTTTTGCCTGCGTGACTTCCACTGCTTCTGGTGCACCTCTCTTTTTTTATCTTTTCTCCAGATAGTGTGTGAAAGACCAGAGGTGAGTAGAGAGAAACGCCACATATTTCATCTTTCTTGAAGCTTCACCTTTGCACGGTGCTCCCATGAGGTGGTCAGGGGCTTCAATTTGAATCCTCTTGCATGAAAAATGTTCACCCTAACAGGGTAGCCATCTCCCACTTCATGAATGAATTTTAGAATTTTTAAAAATGCTGGATCATCTTATATTACTCCTTCAATCCTCACACCATGTACAAATCAATACATGTGCTTTACTACAATAATGAGAATTTGTCTCCTCAACTTCCAAGTTTGCAATCAAGAAATAAACATGTAAATTCCCAAGAGAGTCATCCAGGATGATTGTAGCTAATGCCTGTCTAGAAATGACTGAGGTAACAGAGGTTAGATACCCACCCTGGAAGTATTAGCCATAGCCATGTCTTCCCAGTGTCAGTTAGGTATTGGATTAGATGTGACCCTAGCAAGCAAGAGTGACAGTTTTGGGAGAATCCTTTAATGTTTTGACCAAAACCTTACCTAGCTTTAATGGTTATATCATCTGTGGATAGAGAATAGATTTTAAAGGTATTTGTTCAAGAAGAAGATAATTCAGTTTGTTAGTGAATCAACTTTCATAGCTGAGGTCCCAGAGGCCACATGTTCAATCCTGGGCACTGTCTTATGCCAAAGATAATTAGTCTTCTGGTCCTTTCTCTTGCCCTTCTTTTTAATAAATAAAGTTATTGTCAAAAATAAAAATGGGGGCAGGTGGTAGCACAGCAGGTTAAGTGTACATGAAGCAAAGTGCAAGGACAGGAGGAAGGATCCCAGTTTGAGTCCCCAGATCCCTACCTGCAGGGGTCACTTCCCAAGTGGTGAAGCAGGTCTGCAAGTGTCTTATCTTTCTCTCCCCACTCTGTCTTCCCGTCCTCTATCAATTTCTTTCTGTCCTATCCAGCAGTAATGGCAACAATAAAAATGGCAACAAAAATGGAGGAAATGGCCTCCAGGAGCAGTGGATTCATAGTGCAGGCACCGAGCCCTGGCAATAACACTGGGGGCAAAAAATAAATGAATAAAATAAAATAAAAAATAAAGCAGCCAGGGAGGCTATGCAGTGGCTAGAGTGACAGAATTGCAGGCACAAAGTCCCAGATTTAATCACTGACATTGCATATGCCAGTGTTGCTCTCTTTCACTCTACAACTATGACAAGAAGGAAAGAAGGGAGGAAGGGAGGAAGGGAGGGAGGGAGGGAGGGAAAAGAAATTTGTTCAGAAAGTGTACCTTTAATTATAGATGCTACTATTTTTCCATTAGGAAAGTAAGCCACCCCAGCCCACAATTTATAGACACCCATTAAGAGATTTTGATAGTATGTACAAGGACCCACATTCAGGTCCTTGGTCCCATCTGCAGGGAGAAACTTCACATGTGGAGAAGCAGTGTTGTAGCTTGCTCAATCTTTCTTGTACTCTCTGCCACGCTCCCTCTCTATTTCTATTTGTCCTATGAAATAAGAGAAAGATAAAAGTGGGGGCTGGCCACCAGGAGCAGTATGGTCTTCATGCATACATTAAACCCCAGCAATAAACCTAGTAATAATAATTTTAAAAAATCAAAAGTTTTTTTTTAAGGAAATTTTGTAGTATTCCACTTAAACTATATCTCATGTCTTTATCAAGTCATCTATGTTTTGGGATATTCAATGGAATACTACTCTGCAATCAAAAAAGTGAGGCTGTCTCATTTGGTACAAAATGGATGGAACTGGTGGTGATTATGCAAATGAAGTAAGACGTAAAGGACAACAACTATCAGAGAGTTTCAATAATATTTGGAAAACAGATGACTCAATCAAATGAACTTAAAAAAAAAAACAACTCTGGGAGTCCGGAGGTAGCGCACCAGGTTAAGCGCACGTGGCGCAAAGCTCAAGGATCGGCATAAGGATCCCAGTTCCAGCCCCCGGCTCCCCACCTGTAGGGGACTTGCTTCACAGGCAGTGAAGCAGGTCTGCAGGTCTCTGTCTTTCTCTCCCCCTCTTTGTCTCCCCCTCCTCTCTCCATTTCTCACTGTCCTATCCAACAACAACGACATCAATAACTACAACAATAAAACAAGGGCAACAAAAGGGAATAAATAAATAAATATTTTTAAAAAATTGTTTTAATGTTGAAACCAGGGGGTCGGGCGGTAGCACAGTGGGTTAAGCGCACGTGGCGCAAAGCGCAAGGACCAGAGTAAAGATCCCGGTTTGAGCTTCCGGCTCCCCACCTGCAGGGGAGTCGCTTCACAGGTGGTGAAGCAGGTCTGCAAGTATCCATCTTTCTCTCCCCCTCTCTGTCTCCCCTCCTCTCTCCATTTTCTCTCTGTCCTGTTCAGCAACTGCGACATAAATAACAACGATAAGAATGACCACAACAATGGTAAAACAACCAGGGTAACAAAAGGAAAAAAAAAATGGTCTCCAGGAGCAGTGGAGCCCGGCAATAAACCTGGAGGAAAAAAAATTGAAACCAAATAAAAAAATGCCTAGTATCAAAACTAGGGTGAAAAATTCATAAACTATAAAAGAAATATTGCCCGATCGCAACCTAATCAAAGCAATGATTGCCACCTCAACATGCTTCAGCTTAGACTGTGTCCAGAGACTTCAGGTGTGGAAGGACAACCCTTCAGCATCATTACTCGGGTGAGACCTTTCCTTTCATAGTATTCTCTAATTCCATCCCAGGTGGGTCACTTTCTAACAAAGTTCCAAAACCTAGATATAGACCAAGTTCTATGAGAGAGAGCATATGTTCACACATATCCATAAACTAGTGCAAAATATATACCTGAAAGCAGAAGTGCACTAGAGTTTGCAGTGAGTACTCCCCCCCCCCCCAACACTTCCTCTCCACTATTCCAACCCTTGGGTCCATGATTGCTCAACAATTTGTTTGGCTTTGCATGTTAACTCTCTTTTCAGCCACCAGGTTCCAGATGCCATCAGGATGCCGGCCAGGCTTCCCTGGACTGAAGACCCACCAATGTGTCCTGGAGCTCTGCTTCCCCAGAGACCCACCCTACTAGGGAAAGAGAGAGGCAGACTGAGAGTATGGACCGACCAGTCAACGTCCATGTTCAGCGGGGAAGCAATTACAAAAGCCAGGCCTTCCACCTTCTGCAACCCACAACGACCCTGGGTCCATACTCCCAGAGGGATAGAGAATGGGAGGGCTATCAGAGGAGGGGATAGGATATGGAGATTGTGTGGTGGGAATTGTGTGGAGTTGTACCCCTCCTACCCTATGGTTTTGTTAATTTTTCCATTCTTAAATAAAAAAGAAATTAAAAAAAAAGAAATATTGCAGCCTTATTTTTTTTTAACAATTGAGAGTTGTGCAATACTCTGGCAAAAATAAATTAATTGGGGGGGCTGGGCAGTGGAGCATGCAAGTGAGCACACATGTTACCATGGACAAGGAACCAGGTTCAAGCCTCCAGTCTCCACCTACAGAATGGAAGCTTCACAAGCAGTGAAACAGTGCCACAGGTGTCTCTCTGGCCCTCTCCTTCTCTGTCCCTCTACCCTCTCGATTTCTCTTTCCTATCAAATAAAATAAATAAATAATTTATAAGACTGCTCAAACAATTAACTGATTAATTTAAAATATGCTGAATATTTATTTTAATCAAAATATAACACTTTGAAGGGAAACTATTGTGAAATGGATGTTTGGCAAAATCTTCATTGAAGAAATGAAATTTGGGGTGCCAGGAGGTAGCTCACTGAGTTAAGCACATATAGTACTAAGCGCAAGAATACCAGGTTCAAGCCCCCAGCTCCCCACCTGCAGGGGATTGCTTCACAAGTGGTGAAGCAGGTCTGCAGGTGTCTTTCTTTTTTAATTATCTTTATTTATTTATTTAATAGCGGTAGCCAGAATTGAAATAGGAAGGGGAACTAGAGAGGGGAAAAGACAGACACCTGCAGCTCTGCTTCACCAATTTCAAAGCTTTCCCCCTGCAAGTGGGGATCAGAGGCACAAACCCAGTTCCTTGCACATTATAATGTGCGCTCAACCAGGTGCGCCACCTCCTGGCCCCCAGGTGTCTTTCTCTTCCCCTCTCTATCTTCTGTTGTCTCAATTTCTGTCCTATCCCATTAAAAAGAAGGAGGAGGAAGAGGAAGAGGAAGGAGAAGGAGGGGAAGGAGAAAAAAAGGAAAGGAAAGGAAAGGAAAGGAAAGGAAAGGAAAGGAAAGGAAAGGAAAGGAAAGGAAAGGAAAGGAAAGAGAAAGAAGAGAAAAGAAAAGAAAAGAAGAGAAGAGAAGAGAAAAGAAAAGAGGGAGTCGGGCGGTAGCGCAGGTGGCGCAAAGTGCAAGGACCGGCGCAAGGATCCCGGTTTGAGCCCCCACCTCCCCACCTGCAGGGAAGTCACTTCACAAGCAGTGAAGCAGGTCTGCAGGTGTCTCTTTTTCTCTCCCCCTCTCTGTCTTCCCCTCCTCTCTCCATTTCTCTCTGTCCTACCCAACAATGATGACATCAATAACAACAATGATAACTACAACAATGAAGCATCAAGGGCAACAAAAGGAAATAAATAAAATAAATATTTTAAAAAAACGAAAAGAAAAAGAAAGAATGGCCTCCAGGGGTAGTAGAATCATAGTGCAGGCACCGATCCCTAGTGATAACCCTGGAGGGAAAAAACAATGAAATTTGTGTTGAGCCTTAAGAGATACATAAGAATTGCAGCAGGGGAGATAGCATAGTGGTGCTGCAAAATATTTTCATACCTGATACTCTGAAGTCCCAGGCTCAATCCCTCAGCCAGCATAAGTCAAGAGCTGAGTGGTGCTCTCATCTCACTCTGTGTATCTTCCCTGGAAACTTTGTATTTTCAACTGCAAAGATGAATATATCAAAATAATAATAATAATAATAATGGTGGTGGCACACCTGGTGAGGCGCACATATCAATGGAAGGACCTGGGTTTGAGCTGCCCCCCCACCACTCCCCACCTGTAGGGGGCATGTTTCATGAGCTATGAAGCAGATCTGCAGGTCTCTCTCTCTCTCTCTCCCTCTCTCTTCCCAATTTCTCTCTATCCTATCAAATAAAAAATAAAATGAAATGAGAGTTGAAGGCTGCAGGGAGCAGTGGATTCATAGTGCTATAATCCACTAAAAGACTCTGGGAAAGGTAAGGGAGAGATGAGCTCTTCACTATAAGCTAAATTTGCAAAAAATAAATAAATTAATTAATTAATTAAAAGAATCAATATTGTTTACTAACAGTAACAGCACTATATTGCTTTAGCAAGTCACTTGCCATGAATTCTTATTGTATAAAAATGTTACATTCAGGGGCAGGGCGGTAGTGCAGAGGGTTAAGTGCACATGGCGCTAAGCTCTAGGACCAGCTTAAGGATCCGGGTTCCAGCCCCAGACTCCCCACAAGCAGTGAAGCAGGTCTGCAGGTGACTATCTTCCTCTCTCCCTCTATGTCTTCCCCTCCTCTCTCGATTTTTCTCTGTCCTATCCAACAACAACAGTAATAACAACAATAGCAACAACAAAAATAACAACAAGGGCAACAAAATGGGGAAAATGGTCTACAAAAGCAGTGGATTCATTAGTATGGGCAGGGAGCCCCAGCAATAACCCTGGAGGCAAAAAAAAAGTTACATTTAAAATAAAAATAAAATAATCCTGGTGGCAATAAAGAAATGATATAAGGAGATGGGGACGGGAACTAGAATTTCCAAGCAGGACAATGGGAATTTACACTAGAAATCAGGATCCTGAGTTTGTATAAGCCATATACTATCTTCCCAGCCGAGGACCCTGCCTTTGTAATTACAAAACCAATGACCTACATGTGCCTTTAATTTAGCCTATAACTACCATTTAACTTCTGAATTCCTATGTATTCTTGTTCTTGCTGGTACTCATTAAATATCAATTGCTTTGTGGAATCTCTTTTTCCAAACTCCCAATGTGCCTTCAGGTACTTCAAAGGCAACAAAGTAAAACAACTTCACTCAGAGGCTCCTTGCAGTTGGTTTTCCAACTATCATGTTTTGCCATCAGATGTTTCAGACTTTGGATCCAAAAGAAATGGAGCAGTGTCGTGTGATATGTATTTTCCTCCTGAAGCCAGCCAGCCCCTTCCACGCAGCTTCCCAACTAAACATCTTCTGGAAAATCAACAGCTCCCTTGGCTGCCCGTCCAGGGTGTGGTGCTCAAGGTATCCCTGGAGGCTTGACCTGCCCTTTTGTTTTTGGTTCACTTTCCAGCCTGTTCTTTAATCTTTCCATGATTCTGTAAATCCCCATTGCTTTCAAATAACCAGAGTCTGTGTCTTAAGCCCTCCCAAAGACCCAGCAAGTCCTTTAATGCCAGGGAATAAATCTCATTCTGTTAAAATTAAGCGCACTGGGTTCTGTTTTCTCTGGACCCAACCTTAACAAATATTTGTTCGAACTGCACAAGTATGAAAAGTGTTTATCATGTTGAAACCAGGCCCCAAAAGGACTGGGCTGTCTGATATGGCCCTGGGGAACTAGGAGATGAACTGAGATTGATAAAATGGATAGAATTTAACTCTAGCAGTAAATCTACTAAAACCCAGTCTGAAAGCAAAAGGACAACCACAGAGATTAAAATCCTGGTGGCCATGTGCTCTTAGAATAAAGAATAAAGGGGGGACGAAGGGAGGGGGCGTCGGTTGTTGTTGGGTAGAACAGAGAGAAATGGAGAGAGGAGGGGAAGACAGAGAGGGGGAGAGAAAGACACCTGTAGACCTGCTTCACCACCTGTGAAGCGACTCCCCTACAGGTGGGAAGCCAGGGGCTTGAAATGGGATCCTTACACCGGTCCTTGTGCTTTGCGCCACATGCACTTAATCTTCTGCGCTACCACCCGACTCCCAGTTGAATAAATTCTAATAAGTTCATCCTGTTTCTTTACTCATTGGCATGATGATCATCGAGTGCATATCATAGTTATGTTGGTTGAATAATAAGTATCGTCTTTGTCTTGAAGTACTATGTTTCTCATAATTGTTTTCAACCAACAAATGTTAAAGAGATGATAGCTTGAAAATAAAAACTTGTAAGAAGAGATAGGCCAAAACATCAATCTGATAAAGTATTTATGAGGCATCTGTTATGTATGATGTATTGATGTAGAGTGTAAAGGTTAGACAGCACAACAAAGAGCAAAAAAAATAAAGAGAAAGAGAGAGAGGAAGGGAAAGAGAGAGGGGGAAAGAAAGAAAAAAGGAAGGCAGGAAGAGAGAGAGGAAGAAAGGAGGGAAGGAAGGAAAGGAAGAAAGAAAGAAAGAAAGAAAGAAAGAAAGAAAGAAAGAAGAAAGGAAGGAGGAAGGAAGGAAGGAAGGAAGGAAGGAAGGAAGGAAGGAAAGAAGGGAGAAAAGAAGAAAGAAAGACATTACTTCTATATCTCTAAATCTTCTAAAATGCACTCCAATCCCATTTGATGATAGTTGAGTTTTCACATAATGAACTATGCACCTGAGCCGGAGGCCCTTACTGAGGCCTGCTGAGAAAGGGGACAAAAAGCTGTCATTCTGAACCTAGATGCCTAACTCTGTCACCCTGTTCTTATCAAACCCATCTTCATTCTGAAGATGAGTCAGCTTTCTAGAATTTATGCTCAAATGCAATTTGGAGTTCTTAAAAACATTATCTCCCTAACTTAAACATTTTGCATGTGCATGAGACACCAGGGAATATGAAATGATTCACTAATTGAAACATGACTTAATAAGCAGTCCATGAGACCAGGAGAGCCCCTGAACTGTAATCCCAGCCTGGATACCACTTGCTGTGTTTCTTTAGTTTAATTGAATAATCTACTAGAATTTGAGTTCCTTCATTTGTTAAAACCAAGAAGCAGTGAGGGTACCAGTCACGAAAATGTTGAATAAATTAAATGGCTGATTTTTTTTTTTTTTTGCCATTTGGAAAGATGATATACATGTGTCGAATTTATGTTTGCTGAAAAATGGGGCTTGCTGCCTAAAAAGAATCTTTACAGAGGAAAAGTCTGCCAAAACCTTTAGGTTGCATTGAATCCTTGGTTGGATCTTTGGTTGAATATTGATTTCTCAACCTTCGTTGTTGGTATCTTTGCTTAATTAAGTGATATTCTGATTGGCAGTCTGTCAAATTACAGTGACATGAACCATCAAGGAAAAAGGGAAGAGTGTATATACACAGAGGAAAAATGCCCAAATGTGTAGCAAAGCTACAATGCCAATGCTGAGTATTCTGAGTTTTGCTTAAAAGAGAGAAATTATTTCTGATCCAATCACATTGGGATAAGTTTCTCTGCATCCTAAAGTCCATGCTTAGTTCATCTTCATAAATAAATAAAGCATCATTCCCAAAGCCTGGTTCATTTAGGATGTAAATAACTGGTTATATGACGATTATATCTGGGATATCATTTACACGTTTCAAAACTACAGTAAAGTAGTTATATCTAAAGTTAGTCTGGCCGTAGCATAACAGCTAAGCGCCCAAGGCATGAAGCACAAGGACCAGCGTAAGGATCCTGGTCAGTTTGAGCCCCTGGCTCCCCACGTTCAGGGGGGTTGCTTCAGAGGCGGTGAAGTAGGTCTGCAGGTGTCTGTCTTTATCTCCCCCTCTCTGTCTTCCCCTCCTCTGTCCATTTCTCTCAAACAACAATAATAACCACAACAACAATAAAACAACAAGGCAACAAAAGGGGAAAAAATAGCTTCCAGGAGTTGTGGATTCATGGTGCAGGTACTGAGCCCCAGCAATAACCCTGGAGGCAAAAAATAAAATAAAATAATAAAGGGAGTCAGGCGGTGGATCTTGGTTTGAGCCCCTGGCTCCCCACCTGCAGGGGCATCGCTCCACAGGCGGTGAAATGGTTCTGCAGGTGTCTATCTTTCTCTCCCCTTCTCTGTCTTCCCCTCCTCTCTCCATTTCTCTCTGTCCTATCCAACAACAACAACATCAATAACAACTATAGCAGCAATAAAAAGACAACAATGGCAACAAAAAGGAAAATAAATCAATAAAATTTAAAAAATAAAAATAAAAAAATTATAAAATAAAAATAAAGTTAGTGAAAAATTGTATAAACTCTTTATTAAGGAATTCTTCAATTGTAAGGCAGCAAAATAAAGAACCTGTAAGGAAAATATTAAGTAGATTCTTTTATAACCACTTGCTGAAACATTTTGTAGCTATTAAAAATCAGCTTGAAAAGCTACATAGTGATAAATGAAAATATTTATGATAATAAAAGTTGAACTTTATGTCTTCTGTGGCTGAAGAGATTGCCCAGTGGATAGAGCACTGAGCTTACATCCATGAGACCCCAGATTCGATCACCAGCACTACATACATTGCACAGTAACTCTGGCTCTCTTTCTTGTAAACATAAAGAAAGAAATCTTTTTTTTCTTTTCAACCCTATGAATTAATCAGAGGAGGAAATTATGCACAAATTTTCCTAAAGAGAAGTTTAAATCTATATAAGATGATAAAGGTACTAGTTGCAAACTTTTTAAAAAAATATATTAGTGATTTAGTTTTTAATTTCTTTATTGGGGGATTAATGTTTTATATTCATCAGTAAATACAATAGTTTGTACATGCATAACATTTCTCAGTTTTCCACATAACAATACAACCCCCACTAGGTCCTCTGTCATCCTCTTTGTACCTGTACTCTCCCACCCACCCACCCCAGAGTCTTTTACTTTAGTGCAGCATGCCAGCTTCAGTTCAGGTTCTACTTGTGTTTTCTCTTCTTATCTTGTTTTTCAACTTCTGCCTGAGAGTGAGATCATCCCATATTCATCCTTCTGTTTCTGACTTATTTCACTCAACAAGATTTTTTCAAGCTCCATCCAAGATGGGCTGAAAATGGTGAAGCCACTATTTTTAATAGCTAAGTAGTATTCCATTATGTATAAATACCACAACTTGATTGGCCACTCATCTGTTGTTGGACACCTGGGTTGCTTCCAGGTTTTGGCTATTACAAATTGTGCTGCTAAGAACATAGGTATACACAAATCTTTTTGGATGGGTGTGTTGGGTTCCTTAGGATATATCCCCAGGAGAGGAATTGCAGGGTCATAGAGTAGGTCCATTTCTAGCCTTCTGAGAATTCTCCAGACTGCTCTCCACAGGGGTTGGAGCAATTTACATTCCCACTATCAATGCAGGAGGGTTCCTTTGACCCCACAACCTCTCCAGCATTTGTTACTGCTACCTTTTTACTGCTACCTTTTCACAGGAGAGAAATGGTATCTCATTGTTGTCAGAAAGAAATCATTTTTAAAAACCAAGCAGTATTGGGAGTCGGATGGTAGTTCAGCAGGTTAAGCACAGGTGGTGCAAAGCTCAAGGACTGGCATAAGGATCACAATTTGGGAGCTCCCAGCTCTTCACCTGCAGGAGAGTCGCTTCACAGGTGGTAAAGCAGGTCTGTTGGTGTCTATCTTTCTCTCCCCCTCTCTATCTTCCCCTCCTCTCTCCATTTCTTTCTGTCCTATTCAACAATAATGACATCAATAGCAAGAACAATAAAAACTACAACAATAAAACAACAAGGGCAACAAAAGGGAATAAATAAATAAATAACCAAGAAGTGTTTACTAAAACTACTTATATCCTATGATTCAGCGATTCCAAACTTCAAGATATATAGCCAATCAAATGGTCTACTTACATATACACCAAAAGACAGAAACAGGGACTTTCATGACTGTATTATTTGGTTGGGCTTTGGTGTTTGTTTGTTTGCCTGATTCTATGGAGACATCAAAATTAAGAGGAAAGGGGGAGAGGGAGGAAGGGAGAGAGATGGGGGACCAGGCAGTGGTGCACCCAGTTAAGCACACATAGTACAAAGCACAAGAACCCATACAGAGATCTGATTTGAGCCCCCGGCTCCCCCACCTGCATGGGGGACCCTTCGCAAGGAGTGAAGCAGATCCACAGGTATCTGCCTTTCTCTCTCCCTCTCTATCTCCTCTTCTTCTCTCAATTTCTCTTTGTCATATCCAATAAAACAATGGGAAAATGGCCACCAGTAGTGAACTTGTAGTGCTGACACCAAACTGCAGCAATAACCCCGACGGCAAAGGGAAATCAATCAATCAATCAATCAATCAATTAAAATAAGAGAGGGAGAGAGAAAGACAGGCATCTGCAGCACTGTTTCACCACTCATGAAGCTTCCTCCCAACAGTGGGAACTGGGGGCTTGGACCCCAGTTCTTGAGCATGGTAACATGTACACTCAACTGGGTCCCTCATCACCCCACCCCCTGTTACTTCTAATCACAAGGAAACTATGTATTCTACTGTTGTTACTGGAGAAGCAGAATGCAGTTTGGCACTACCAGATCTATCTTATTATCATTAAAATTGTCATGTTACCAGGACAGCTCACAGTGCATTCTTATGCCAACTGTAAGACCCAGATTCAAATTCAGTCCCTACGCCACATTGAAGGAAATTTTGGTTTCTTTCCCCCCTCTGCCCCAAGGTGAATGTATGGAAGCAAAAACTCACATCTCGTTATATGACCGCTTTAGTGTCATGCTTCAGTCAGCGTGATGGACTGACACCAGCTAAAAATAAAATCAACAAAGTAATATGCCTCTGACCCCTCCCCTCTGAGCGGTAACTGCCTATAGTGGGGATGGTTTGGGCCTTTGATGAAGCGTCCATTAACAACTAGTTTCAATGGTTTGAAGATGCCAGCAGTAACTACTTCCAAAAAAAACAAACAAAAAAGTCCTGCCTTGTTTTTTGTTTTTTGTTTTAATCTTACACTGGCAACTTGGAGAGAGCAGACTAGCTAAAAGGCTAAGCCCGCGTGGTCCGGGAAGTGGCGCAGTGGATAAGGTGCTAGACTCAAGCATGAGGTCCTGAGTTCAATCCTTGGCTGCACATATACCAGAATGATATCTGGTTCTTTCTCTCTCCTCCTATCCCTCTCATTAATAAAAATAAATTTTATATATATGCCCGCAAGCCCCACCAGAGAACATTCCAAAGCTTCCAAATGTGCCGACAGACACCCAAGCCATTTGTCTCTCCCATCAGAAGGAAAGAGTTTCTCTCTGGCTTCTCCCTGGAAGAGGTTTGTGGAAAGCAATAAACACACCTGTTGTTTACGAAACAGCATCTGTTCCTGCGGTATGCATATTGTTCAGTCCTGGGATGCCTCACAGAAAGCTTTCAGTGACCTTTCAGCACACAAACAACAAGAGCCAGCTCAGGAGCCTAGGTCAGGGCACCAATTCAGGTTCCTCTACTTAGTATTCAGGCAATCTCAGAAGAGGCAATAGACATTGAACTTCAACTGGTGTTCCAAGGATTTGCTTGTCTGAGTATTAAACATATTACCAGATTTAAATCACCATTACACACAAAATAATCTCTTTGGAAAATTAACCCAAGGTTGCAGATGTATGTTGGAAATCATTTAACATGATGGTATTCTATAAAATACTACATTCCTTCAAGGACAAGGTGTTGGGGTTTTATACTAGTAGTAAGAAATGAAGGTGATTTTTAGTGTCATTTAAATCTTCCATTCAAAAAATACAGCTCAGAATATACTTCTCTGGACAAAATGGGCTAGCAGTGAGGGCCAGGTGGTAGAGCACCTGGTTAAACACTCATATTACAGTGTTCAAGGACCCAGGTTCAAGCCCCTGGTCCCCCACCTGCAGGGGGAAAGCTTCACAAGTGGTAAAGCAGGGCTGCAGATATCTGCCTCTTACCTTCTATCTCCTTTTCCCCCTCCCAATTTGATTTCTTTCTGTCTCTATCCAGTAATAAATAAATATATATATTTTTAAAAAGAACATAGGCTAGCAGTAAAGTAAATAAAAAGATAAACCAGAAACAATAAAATTCTTTGTAAATGTATGACCTAATAATAGAGTAATACACACTCAGGGTCACAACAATAAGAGGAAATATGTGGTTTTGTTACTGGCTGTTGCAAGACAAACAGCTGAGACAAGACAAACAGCCTGACTCTTTTCTGGCTGCCAAGTCCTCTGAGAATCCAGAGAGAGAATGCAGCTGATGGCAGAAAGAATCTTCTAATCAATATGAAAAGTTTACACACACACAGAGCACATATATGAATAATCAGAGAGATGATAGACTCTGGGGCCTGGTTTACAAATTGTCCTTATAGAATGATTTAATAATACCCCTTCCCTTCTCTACAGTGTTATTGTTTGAGCAATATGTTGCATATATAGTACAAAGCAATACTCATACATGATCTTCCCTGATGAAAAAGCAGATGATAGCTACAAATATTGGAGGCTTGAGCATATAGGAGACAATGAATAACAATAAAAGAGCATGTTAAGGATTTTTTTTCTTTTTAAAAAAATTTTTATATTTATTTATTTATTTTTCCTTTTATTGCCCTTGTTTTTTACTGTTGTAGTTACTATTGCTGTTGTTGTTGTCATCGTTGTTGGGTAGGACAGAGAGAAATGGATAGAGGAGGGGAAGACAGAGAGGGGGAAAGAAAGATAGACACCTGCAGACCTGCCTCACCGCTTGTGAAACAACTCCCCTGCAGGTGGGGAGCCGGGGCTCGAACCGGGATGCTTACTCCGGTCCTTGCGCTTCCCGCCATGTGTGCTTAACTCACTGCGCTACCGCCCAACTCCCAGGATTTGTTGTTGTTGTTGTTTGAGAGGCATCAGAAATGTTTAACTAATAAGTGTCAGAGTGGTCCTGGAGGTATCCCAGTGGATGAAATATCAAACTCCTAAACCTGAAGTTCTGTGTTCAATTTCCCACATCACATGTGCCAGACTGATACTCTGGTTCTTTCTGCTTCTTCTTCTTCTCCTTCTCCTTCTCCTTCTCCTTCTCCTTCTCCTTCTCCTTCTTCTTCTTCTTCTTCTTCTTCTTCTTCTTCTTCTTCTTCTTCTTCTATTTCTTCTTCTTCTTCTTCTTCTTCTATTTCTTCTTCTTCTTCTTCTTCTTCTTCTTCTTCTTCCTCTTCTTCTTCTTCCTCTTCCTCTTCTTCTTCTTCCTCTTCCTCTTCTTCCTCTTCCTCTTCTTCTTCTTCTTCTTCTTCTTCTTCTTCTTCTTCTTCTTCTTCTTCTTCTCTTCTTCTTCTTCTTCTTCCACTTCTTCTTCTTCTTCTATTTCTTCTTCTCCTTCTCCTCCTCCTTCTTCTTCTTCTTCTTCTTCTTCTTCTTCTTCTTCTTCTTCTTCTTCTTCTTCTTCTTCTTCTTCTATTTCTTCTTCTCCTTCTTCTTCTTCTTCTTCTTCTTCTTCTTCTTCTTCTTCTTCTTCTTCTTCTTCTTCTTCTTCTTCTTCTTCCCCTTCCCCTCCTCCTCCTCCTCCTTCTCCTCCTTCTTTCTCTCATATTAATAAATAATAAATATTTTATTATGTACAAGCACATGTACAGTTTCAAGATAGGACAATTTGGAGTCTGGACTAGAAAATAGATAAAGAGTCTGATACTAGAGACTAAACCAAAGTATTGATGGACAAATAAAGTCTAAGTTCAATCAATGCAATAAGATCTTAAAGGAAGACAGTGCATTAGTGGTACATCAGACTTGCATGCTTGTGACCCCAGAGTCTAGCCCCACATTAACATATGCCAGAACTGAGCAATGCTCTGGTCTCTCTCTCCCTCTCCCTCTCTCTCTCTCTCTCTCTCTCTCCTTATCTATCTCTCAAATAAATAAAACTTTCAAAAATAATGGGAGGAAAGAAAGAAGGAAAGAAAGAAGGAATTCAAGGAAAGAATGGAGGAAGGGAAAGAAGGGAAGATAGGCAACCAAGGTCAGTTTCTTTTTTCTCATTCCCTAGTGCAGTTCTTCCTAAATCTTCTCTATGTTCTTCAAGCTCCCTATTTGGGTGCTACAACTCAGGTGAGGTTCTAGGAACACGCCCACAGTTTCCTGCTGCTCACCAAGAATTTTTTTCCACTTCTTTATTGTAATTTCAATTTCCCCAGATGCCTGGATAGTGGCACACCTGGTTGAGCTCACACGTTAGAATGTACACAGGCTGAGTCTTTGATATGTTGACTCTCTTAATAGCTTAGACCAGGGACAACAGAAGCAATCAGTGACACAGCTATATACAAATAATGTCAAAGGACATAAATTATGGTAAAAAAAAACAATTATGTAAAAAAATATATATATACAAGGATCCTGGTTAAAGACCCCTGTCCTCATTTGCAGGTAGAAGCTTCACAAGCAGTGACACAGTGCTGCAGGTGTCTCTCCCTCTCCATCTTGCTCTCTCCTTTCTCTCTCAATTTCTGTTTCTATCCAAAATATGTAATAAATAAATAATTTTTTCTTTTTTAAATATTTTAATGTATTTGTTATTATCTTTATTTATTGGATAGAGACAGCCATAAATCAAGAGGGAAGGGGGAGGTAGAGAGGGAAGGAGACAGAGAGACACCTGCAGCACTGTTTAACCACTCATTAAGCTTCCCTCCTGCAGGTGGGGACCATGGACTGTGCATTGTAATGTGTTATCAACCAAGTGCACCGCCCCCTGACCCCAAATTAAAATTTCTCAATCTCTACACATATAAATGTATAAATATTTGTATAATGACTTTCTATTCTATGTTTTTTTATTTTAAAAAAAAGTTGTTTGGGCTGGGGGAAATAACATGATTATGCAAAACATTGTCATGCCTGAGGCTCTGAGAGCCTAGGTTCAATCCCCAGAACCACCATAAGCCAGAGCTAAACAGTGCTCTAGTCTTTCTATCTCTATCTCTTTGCATTTCTCTGTACCTTTCTTATTAAAATAAATAAAATCTTTTTTTAAGAATTATTTCACTAAGAATTTTCTCTTACACATTTAAATCTATGTAGCCATTCATTCTCTGCTCTTAAATAATTTTTAGTGGCAACAACCACAATAATACTGAGTTCCAGGCATTGTCTTTTACACTTTGTCTTAATCATCTCAACAACAACAAACAAACATCCTGCACATACCAACATGATTCCTTAAGAAGCAGATTCTGTGAACTTGAGTAATGGAATCTCAAAAAAGTCAGTCTTGGGAACATGAATCAAAGAGGCCTCACTTGTGTAGTGCTGATTCCTGATACAAGTAATTCCAGAACTGTTCTCTCTACTGGGCTCAAACCTATCTTTGGAATCTCCTGTAAGACTCTAGCTGAAGTCATCTGTTGGAAACTCAAACTCTGCATACACAAAACTGAATACGTAATTACTTATATCTATAGTCCTACTCACCCCTGCAAACAAACACACACTCTGGTAATCAGCCTAAGGTATTTCAATGTTGATCCTTCCCTTTCCACCTTTCTTCCTTTTTCAACTCATTCTCAATTGCCACTATTTCTCAAGAGATGCACATTGGAATTCCCTCTTTCCTATTCATGCCTTCCTCCACTTTCAGAGCCCAAATCCAACCCCGACGTCATCTCTGAACTAAAGCACTGCAAAGCCTCTCATCTATTCCCTTCCTCCTCCGCATGCCCATCACAGCTATCTTTCCTACACAAAGAGCTGCATCTGTAGATGATCTACATGGATCTCATGCTTAAGACCTTTTGGGAGGCTCCTTCTTGAAATCATCTTCAAAATATGAATTTATTAATTCCTGAGAGAACCATAGGGAGAGAGAGAACCAGAGCATCACTCTGGCACATGTGATGCCAGCTACTGGACTCCAGGACCGCATGCTTGAGAGTCAAACGTTGTATCCACTATGCCTTCACCCAGGTCTCCTTAAATATTCTGACTATGCTGACTGCCTGAAGAAATAGTACCCACTACCTTTAGAGTTTTTTCCCAACCTCAATTATGTAATGAATCAGTAGTTGTCACATTTAGAGTGGATTTCTATGAAATTCAGGAATGTTGAGTTTCTCCTTTCCCAACCCAGTGCCTTGATAGTGAAGTTGTCTTCATTCATTCTTGCATGCCACCTCCACCATAGTTATTATAGGACCATTTGAATAAATAAATGTTTGTCTGCCTCATCTGTGTAGAAATGGCCAGGTTCAATCCCTGACACCAGCATAAGCCAGAGCTGGGCAGTTCTTTGAAGGAAGGAAGGAAGGGAGGAAGGAAGGAAGGAAGGAATAGAAAAAGAAAAAGAGGAGCCAGGTGGTGGCAGACCTGGTTAAGCACACATTACCATGCCCAAGGATCAGGGTTCAAACCCCCAGTCCCCACCTGCAGCAGGAGAAACTTCACGAGTGGTGACGCAGCAAAGCAGGTATCTCTTAATCTTCCCCTCTCTGTCTTTCCCTCCTCTCTCAATTTCTCTCTGTTCTAGCAAATAAAAGAAAAATAAATGGCCACCAGGAGTGACAGATTTATTGATACCAAAAAATAAATAAATAATTTAAAAAGAAGAAAAATAAATGACCAGATGAGAACATGCAAGATCATGTCCATGTGCTCAAATAGATTCTAATGTTCTCTCTCTTCCTCTCTCTCTCTCTCTCTCTCTTTCTCTCTCTCCCTCCCTCCCTCTCCCTCTCTCTCTCTCCCTCTCTCTCTCTCCTCTTCAAATATAGGAAGATTCACAAGTCATTTTACTGCAAAAGTCTCACTAGCAGGAAACTGTCAGTGAGACAACGCCTAGCCTAACCTGAAGTGGGAGATATCAAGAAACTGCAACAATGAGTACCTCCCTAACACTTCCTCTCCACTATTCCAAGCTTTGGGTCCATGATTGCTCAACAATTTGTTTGGCTTTGTATGTTAACTCTCTTTTCAGTCACCAGGTTCCAGATGCCATCAGGATGCTGGCCAGGCTTCCCTGGATTGAAGACCCCACCAATGTGTCCTGGAGCTCAGCTTCCCCAGAGACACACCCTACTAGGGAAAGAGAGAGGCAGACTGGGAGTATGGACCGACCAGTCAACGCCCATGTTCAGCAGGGAAGCAATTACAGAAGCCAGACCTTCTACCTTCTGCAACCCTCAATGACCCTGGGTCCATGCTCCCAGAGGGATGGAGAATGGGAAAGCTATCAGGGGAGGGGGTGGGATATGGAGATTGGGTGGTGGGAATTGTGTGGAGTTGTACCCCTCCTACCCTATGGTTTTTTTTGATTAATCCTTTCTTAAATAAAAAAAAGAAAAGAAAAGAAACTGCAACAAAGCAATTTTTTCAGACCTGCCTTGTCTTCTGCAAAGGTGCAAGAGATCACACAATAAGCAGAGATCAGATAAGCACACACTCTTCCGTCTCCAAGACTTATCTGAACACTTGGAGGATTGTGTCCATGTCTCCCTTTGCTTTACCCTTCACCCCCACCAATGCTAAGAATGTTAGTAGCCTTTAAAGAAATCGATATCCTGCCATGGGGCTCTCCCGGGGAGCAGAGTACAGGGCTGGCAGGTGAGTGAGTCATTATAAGGCTGGTTATGAAAACAGCTGCAAACCTTTCCTGAGGACATCAGCTGGTATGCAAAAGGGCAGAATGTGGCCTTAAGATGAAACCGAATGCAAAATCCAAATTAATTTAACTTATATTTTATTTATGATGCAATGAATTAATAATCAAGGATATTTGCATGGGCAAGTTTTTAAGCTGGAGAGTATCCTTTGATTGAATTAGTCTTTTTCCCTTTGTGAGATATTTAAAATATTAGCATAACAGAACAGACTGGAGTGGAATCAAAAACACAAAAAATCCATTTGTGAAATCCTTTCTGCTTTAGGCAGGTATTAACAATCCCAATTAGCAAGTCAGTAGCCAAGAGTGCTACACTAACTTTCACAGGCTGAAGTCTATTCGTGACAGGTTTTGTTTCCATGGCATTTTCTTGTAGTAAAAGTGTATAAATATTTGGGATTTAACTTCTGACCTAAAGGAGTACTTTTCCAACTTATGTCCAAGAAGCCTTTTAAATCTTAGGTCCCAGCGTTATAAAATAGCTAAGAGCATGAGCTATTCATGTTCCAAGAAACTCAAGGCTCACCCAAGTGGCTTCTGTCTCCCCAAAGATGTGATAATGCTTCAAATGAATAATGACTACCCTTAAATTCACCCTCCAAAAAAACTTTTCCTTCTTGTTTGATGTCTATACATCAAGATCTTGTTTCTGCGATTACTTTCATTATTTTCATACGTAGAAATGAAAAAGAAAAAAATGTGACTGAGGCTGTATATTTAAGCCATGCTGAAATTTTTAGTCAGCCATTTGCTTCCACTTCATCTTGTCTGTGATTAAGAGTGGACAGGCCAGGATCAAATCCCACCTTGATCCTTTTATCACCTATGTGACTCCAGGGGAATTATTTAAGCCCCTTCCTTATCACAATGTTCTGCCCCTGAAAGGTGGAACTAATACTACCTCCCTCATAGGGTTCTCTCCAACAGCACCTGATACATGACATAAACTCTGTTATGTGTAGGATTACTAGGATTATAACACGCTATTATCTCCCTTATTCTTAAATACTGAATATCATTCTAAATTCTAGAATTCAGTGGGGTGGAAAGGGGTGCTGGGGTTCTCCACCTCATGGACTTTTAAAATAAATAAATAAATTTATTTATTTATTTATTTATTTATTTATTTATTTATTTATATTGGATAGACAGGAATTTAGAAAAGAAGGAGAGTTAGGGAAAAAGACAGAGAGGACAGAGAGACCACTGCAGACCTGCTTCACCACTCATTAAGCTATCCCTCTGCAGGTGGGGCCTGGGGACTTGAACCTGGGTCCTTGCACATGGTAACATGTACACTCTACCAGGTGTATCACCATCTAACACTGAATACTTTTAAATAGCTTATTTCTTCTCTGCAATATATAAACCTATGGGTGTTTTTTGAAAGAGGATATCAAAAAAGTGGAAGTACCGGGTCCAGAATTTGTACCCTGCCCCACTGGGGAAAGAGAGAGAGAGGCTGGGAGTATGGATAGACCAGCTAATGCCCATGTTCATCGGGGAAGCAGTTACAGAAGCCAGACCTTCCACTTTCTACATCCCATAATGACCATGGGCCCATACTCCCAGAGGGTTAAAGAACAGGAAAGCTATCACAAAAGGGGATGGGATACAGAGTTCTGGCAGTGGGAACTGTGGGGAGCTGTACCCCTCTTATCTTATGGTCTTGTCTTTTTTTAAATTTTATAAATAAATTAATAACAAAAAATTCATTTGAACAGTTAATGCCCACTTACCTTTTCAAAAGTTTGCAATGACTTCCATTTCCAAGAGTAGTATCTAGAGGCTTTCTGTTTAGAAAGCCCCTCTTGTAATGCTTCTCTTTAAAGAGTTATTGTGTTTTTATTATGAAAGAGAGTGCCAAGAAAGATCAGAATACTGGTCAGCCAGCTGTGGTGTACGACAATGGTGTCCGATATTATTTGCCTGGTCCACTGGCATGTAAGTTTTCTCCTCTACCACTGAGCTGTCTCCCTGGCCCTATTTGTCTCTTATAATTTACCTTCGTTTTCTTGGAATAGCCTCAACTCCCAGTCTCCCACCAGCCTGGTGATATTCTGTTTCTCCTTCAGAGAACTCAACCCACCTACCATGCCCCAGAGGAAACAATCCCCCTCTGTTTTTCCTGGGTGGCTCAATTAGTTGATTTGCACACAGTGGCAATCCGCAGCTGTGTTGTTTTGCAGTGAGTTCATATAGCTGGCATTTGTAGCACACGGGAGCTCCCAGAATCTACAATACTTGCCTTTCCTCTGGATGCTGTGGGAATGACAGCAGAGAAAAGTTGAGCAATCCACACAACAATATAATTCCTTGAACAGTGTCCATTTTGGTCCTCTCCTTTCAGGGAGATTCTAATTTAATAGTTCTTAAATAGGGCCCATGTTCAGTGGGAAGCAATTACAGAATCCAGACCTTCCACCTTCTGCACCCCTGCATCTGGGTCCACAATCCCAGAGGTATAAAGAATAGGAAAGCTTTCAAGGAAGGGGATGGGATACGAAGTTCTGGAGGTGGGAATTGTGTGAAAATGTACCCTTCTTATCCTATAGTCTTGTCAATATTTCCATTTTATTAATAAAATTTTTAAGTCAAAATTGAAAGAAAAAAAAGTGGTCCTCTGCTCTCTCTCCCTCTTGATTTATCTGTCTCTACCATTATCTCTCTCCCTCTTGTAAAAATAAATATTTTTTAAACCATCATGATCAATTCCATAAATATACTCATCCTCACCAAAGATTTTCAGTCCTATGTGTTGTCGTTGTTCTTTGTTTAAAAATCTTTATTTTAGAGGGAGTGGTGCTGCGGTAGGCAGCAGGTTAAACGCATGTGGCACAAAGCGCAAGGGCCGACATAAGGATCCCAGTTCGAGCTCCCGGCTCCCCACCTGCAGGCAAGTCGCTTCACAATAGGTGAAGCAGGTCTGCAGGTGTCTGTCTTTCTCTCCCCTTCTCTGTCTTCCCCTCCTCTCTCCATTTATCTGTGTCTTATCTAACAATGACGACATCAATAACAACAACAATAATAACTACAACAACAATAAAAAAGACAACAATGGCAACAAAAGGAAAAATAAATAAATTAAATTATAAAATCTTTATTTTAGGATCTCACTTATTAGTGGGACTTCATAAATAGGGACAGGAGGAAGAACACAAAGGGAAACGTAGACTGCACACCATGTATTGCATCAAAGCAGAGGACTCTGGGGAGGGGAGGAAGGGGAAAAAGAAAACTATGGGGACCTGGGACATAATGAAATTATATGTGTGTGTCAGTGACTGCACTGTAGAGTATTAACACCCTCAATTAAAAAAATCTTTTATTAGGTATCTTTCCCAAGGCTCAATAATATCAGCCAACTGATGCAATAAGCTCAGCACTAAAAGTAAGGATTTTCCTAATCACAGGAGAGATAACAAGATGGTTATGCAAAACGACATTCAAGGGACTCATCGGTAGCTGCTGCGGGTTAAGCTTCTTCTTCTAGTGTTTGCCCTTCTTCCGTAGCCAGTCAACAGCGTCAGGTTGAGCCTGATGTAAAGTTTCGAGACCTCCTTTGAATCTGGAGAGGTGGCAGTCGTTGACTATGTGGGTCATAGTCTGTCTGTAGCCGCAGGGGCAGTTCAGGTCGTCTCTGGCTCCCCAGCGATGGAACATAGCGGCGCATCGGCCATGGCCTGTTCGATAGCGATTGAGGAGGGCCCAATCATAACGTGCTAGGTCAAAGCCGGGTTGACGCTTGCAGGGGTTAAGCTAATGTGGCACTAAGCACAAGGACCAGCCCCCGGCTCCCCACCTTCAGGGGAGCCACTTCACAGGCGGTGAAGCAGGTCTGCAGGTGTCTGTCTTTCTCTCCTCCTCTCTGTCTTCCCCTCCTCTCTCCATTTCTCTCTGTCCTATCCAACAATGGCTACATCAATAACAACAACAGTAATAACTACAACAATAAAAAAACAAGGGCAACAAAAGGGAAAATAAATAAATAAATATTAAAAAAGATTAAAAACAACTTTCATAGCTGAGGCTCCAAAGTCCCAGGTTCAATTCTCCACAGCTCCACAAGCCAAAAAAATTTTTTTTCAAAGAATTCAAAAGTAAACTTCCTATTGTTTTAGTAATATGCTTCAACTTTCTGTTCTATAAGCCAAAGGAGTTAAAATAACTTTCTTTTTTTTAATATTTATTTATTCCCTTTTGTTGCCCTGGTTGTTTTATTGTCGTAGTTATTATTGTTGTTGTTGGATAGGACAGACAGAAATGGACAGAGGAAGGGAAGACAGAGAGGGGAAGAGAAAGACACCTACAGACCTGCTTCACCGCCTCTGAAGCAACTCCCCTGCAGGTGGGGAGCCAGGGGCTCCAACCCGGATCCTTACTCCCATCCTTGAACTTTGCACCATGTGCCACGTGAGCTTAACCCACTGCGCTATTGCCCAGCTCCCCTAACATAACTTTCAAATGAGTGGAAACAGAGCCCCATGGGAAGGCAGCATGCTGTCTAATATTTACACAAACCAGACACACAGAATACTTGGTAGTAAGTAAGACTGGACTCAGCATGATTAAGGAATTCACTCAACTTCATACATTCCTAATAACCTTTAGAACTGATACTTTTAACCTGGGCTTTTTTTACTTCACCATTAGCATGGCTGGCTGGTTGGTTGATTGTTTTTTCAGTATACCACACTGTCTCACAGATACTTCAGAGAAACTCTAGTTGAGTACATGGGGGGAGGGGGATGACTCAAGCTCCCTCCTGGTAGAGTAGTGTTGTCTCCCACTGGTCTCTTCATAGCCTATGTTAGGGGAAAGGAGATGCAAGTGTCTCCTCTGGAATATCTGGTTCATCACAGTATGATCCGCAAGGAATTGAGGAGGCTGAGACTAAGCATCACATACTTAATTTAGAAAAATTAAGGGGGACTGGGTGGTGGCGCATCTGGTTGAGCACACGTTACAATTCTCAAGGAGACGGGTTCCAGCCCATGGTCCCCACTTGCAGGGGGAAAGCTTTCACAAGTGATGAAGCAGTGTTGCAGGTGTCTCTCTGTCTCTTTCCCTCTCTACCACTCCCTTCCCTCTCAATTTCTATCTATCTCTAGCCAATAAATAAAGATAATTAAAAAAGGGAAATGAAAACACATTTATATAGACACACAAGTCATTTAGGAAAAATAGCAAACAGTTCGCAAAGCTTGGTTCCTTTATCCCATTTCACTGATCTGTTTAAAATGGCCTGAATCGGCTAGGACTATGGATCCACCAGTCAACGCTCATGTTTAGCAGGGAAGCAATTACAGAAGCCAGACCTTCAACCTTCTGCATCCCACAATGACCTTAGGTCCATACTCCCAGAGGGATAAAGAATAGGAAAGCTATCAGGGGAGGGGATGGGATACAGAGATCTGGTGGTGGGAACTATGTGGAGTTGTACCCCGCTTATCCTATGGTTTTGTCAGTGTTTCCTTTTTATAAATTAAAAAGTTTGAAGAGACATTATGCTTATAACATTATATAAATATATATATATATTTCTTATTACTTGCTAGTGAGATAGATATATATATACATACATATGCATATACATATACATATACATATACATATATATATATATATATATATCAAAGTAATGAATTAGGGGCCTTGCAGTGGCGCAGCTGGTTGAGCACATGTTACAATGCTCAAGGATCCAGTTTCAAACCCCCAGTCCCCACCTGCAGGGGGAAATCTACGGCTGCATGTGTCTGTCTCTCTCCCACTCTATCTCCCCTTTCCTTCTCAATTTCTGGCTGTCTCTATCCAATAAATAAAGATAATGATTTTATTTTTTTTTTAAAAAAGAAGTAATGACTTTGGTCCTCTGATTATTATTAATTTTTGAGAAACTGAATTATTCTTGAGATTTGCTTTTTTGAAAAAAAATAAAAGACTTTGCATTAACTTAGGAAAGTGACATTTAATGGATGTAGCTAGGACATCAGTGATGTTAGTCCACTGTCTAAGATCTATAAACCACAGAAGTCTCTAAGAATGTTCTAAAATCAACTTCCGAAACAAGCTTAGTACAAAGCATATGCAAAATAAGAGGAATCAGGAGTCGGGCGGTAGTGTAGCGGGTTAAGTGCATGTGGCACAAAGCACAAAGACCAGCATAAAGATCCCAGTTTGGGCCCCCGGCTCCCCACATGCAGGGAAGTCACTTCACAGGCGGTGAAGCAGGTCTGCAGGTGTCTATTTTTCTCTCCCCCTCTCTGTCTACCTCTCCTCTCTCCATTTCTCTCTGTCCGATCGAACGATGACGACATCAATAACAACAACAATAATAACTACAATAACAATGAAAAACAAGGGCAACAAAAGGGAAAATAAATAAATATATTTAAAAATAGAAAATCGAGTAATTCATCATCTGAGTTTCAACTCTCTAAATTTTTTCCTGAAAAAAAATAAATAACTGTAGAAAAAGAAAACTTTCGGGAGTTAGGTGGTAGCACAGCGGGTTAAGCGCACTTGGCACAAAGTGCAAGGACCAGCCTAAGGGTGCCAGTTCCAGCCCCCAGGTCCCCACCTGCAGGGGAGTCGCTTCACAGGCCGTGAAGCAGGTCTGCAGGTGTCTGCCTTTCTCTCCCCCTCTCTGCCTTCCCCTCCTCTCTCCATTTCTCTCTGTCCTATCCAACAATGACAATAATAACTACAATAAAACAACCAGGATGACAACAGGGAATAAGAGAGGGACTTCTGGAGGCGGGGCTACGAGCAGCAGCAGATTTGTTTCTCTTCTCTCCTCTCCTCTCCCTGATCAACTAGGAATACCAAAGGAGACCACCTGGGACTGAAACAAGACAGGACTAGAACGACTACAGGAACCCACCAAAGCACCTGTGAGTGCAAACACACGTGGCTGGTGACAGAGAGGAGCCTAGGGAGAGATTAAGTGGCTGGTAACAGTCCATCTGGCGGTTTATCAGTTGAGACACCACCTCCAGTCTGTTCCATCAACAAGGGGACAGCTAAAGGGAGGAGAGGACTCCCCAGAGACTCACCAAGTGCAACCCTGAGTTTGAAAGAATTGTAATCAGAAATACAGGAACAACAAATGAGACTCTGGAAGAAAACACTAACTATCTCAAGGTTATTAGAGAGCTGAAAGCTGAAATAGCTGATCTAACAACACAACTAACTGAACAAGCTAAAACAGTATCAGAACAGGGAAACAAAATAGATGAACTCCAGAAAACAGTAGAGGACAGAGAGAATAGAATCAATGAGGCTGAAGACAGGATTATCAAGATCGAGGATGAAGTAAGAGATCTCAAAAAGAGATTAAGAGATGCTGAAAACAACAATAGAGACCTATGGGATGACTTCAAAAGAAACAATATATGTGTTATTGGCTTACCAGAGGAAGAAAGAGAGGGAGAGGAAGAAAGTATTCTTCAGGCCATAATAGCTGAAAACTTCTCTAGTCTAGACAACATCAAAAACATAAAGATTCAAGAAGCCCAGAGGGTCCCAAACAGAATTAACCCAGACTTAAAGATACCAAGACACATCATATTTAGAATGGAAAGGAATAAGGATAAAGAAAGGATCCTGAAGGCTGCAGAAGAAAAACAAAGAGTCACCTACAGAGGAAAACCTATAAGATTAGCAGCAGACTTCTCCACACAAACACTACAGGCCAGAAGAGAATGGCAAGATATCTGTTGAATGCTCAACGAGAAAGGCTTTCAGCCAAGAATACTATATCCTGCTAGACTGTCATTCAGACTAGATGGAGGCATCAAAACCTTCTCAGACAAGCAACAGTTGAAGGAATCAACTATCACCAAGCCTGACCTGAAAGAAGTTCTGAAAGGTCTTCTATAAACAGAACATCATAAATAGGACATATATCAGAACACTCTAAAACTCTACAAGAATGGCGTTAAAATATCTTCAGTCTTTGATATCAATAAATGTCAATGGCCTGAACTCACCTATTAAAAGACACAGAGTAGGAAAATGGATCAGAAAATACAACCCAACAATATGCTGTCTACAGGAAACCCACCTAACTCAACAAGACAAACACAGACTTAAAGTGAAAGGATGTGAAACTATCATACAAGCCAATGGCCCACAAAAAAGGGCAGGAACAGCTATTCTCATATCTGACACGATAGACTTTAAAACAGATAAGATTTTAAAAGATAGGAATGGACCCTACTTAATGCTCAGAGGATCAGTCAATCAAGAGGACCTAACAATTATTAACATCTATGCACCCAATGAGAAGCCATCTAAGTACATCAAATGTCTACTGAAAGAGCTACAGCAATATATTAACAGCAACACAATCATAGTAGGGGACTTCAACACCCCACTCTCTCAACTTGACAGATCATCCAGGCAGAAAATCAGTAAAGACATAAGGGAGCTAAATGAAGAGATAGATAAACTAGAACTATTGGACATTTTCAGAGTCATTCATCCCAAGAAACTGGAATACACATTTTACTCAAATCCACATGGGTCATTCTCAAGGACAGACCATATGTTAGGCCACAAAGACAGCAAATTCAAGAGGATTGAAATCATCCCAAGCATCTTCTCAGACCACAGTGGAATTAAACTAACACTTAACAATCAACAAAAGATTAGTAATAGTCCCAAAATGTGGAAGCTCAACAGTACACTTCTTAACAACCTCTGGGTCAAAGAGGAAATCAAGGAAGAAATCAAAATGTTTCGAGAGTTCAATGAAAATGAAGACACAAGCTATCAAAATATTTGGGACACAGCTAAGGCAGTACTGAGAGGGAAGTTCATAGCTATACAAGCACACATTAGAAAACAAGAAAAAGCACAAATAAACAGCCTGATTGCACATCTTAAAGACCTAGAAGAAGAAGAACAAAGGAACCCTAAAGCAACCAGAAGGACAGAAATCACTAAAGGTAGGGCAGACATAAATAACATCAAGAATAAGAAAACCATACAAAAGATCAACGAAAGTAAATGTTGGTTCTTTGAAAGAGTAAACAAAATCGACAGACCTTTAGCCAGACTCACAAAACAAAAAAAGGAGAAGACCCAAATAAATCAGATAGTAAATGAAAGAGGAGATATCACAACAGACACTGCAGAAATTCGACATATCATGCAAGGCTTCTCTGAACAACTATATGACACCAAACTAGAGAACCTGGAAGAAATGGACAATTTCCTAGATACCTACCAACTTCCAAAACTAAGTAAAGATGAAGTGGATAACATGGACAGGCCCATCACAGCTAATGAAATTGAAACAGTTATCAAAAATCTCCCCAAAAATAAAAGTCCTGGACCAGATGGTTTTACAAATGAATTCTACAAAAGCTTCAAAGAAGAACTAATACCTCTACTTTTAAAAGTCTTCCAGAAGATTGAAGACACTGGAATACTCCCTGCCAGCTTCTATGAAGCTAACATCACTCTGATACCAAAAGCAGACAGGGACACAACCAAAAAAGAAAACTACATACCAATATCTCTGATGAACATAGATGCTAAAATACTGAACAAAATTCTAGCCAACTGGATACAGCAGTATATTAAAAAGATTGTTCATCATGACCAAGTGGGGTTTATCCCAGGCATGCAAGGTTGGTTTAATATACATAAATCAATCAATGTGATCCACCACATCAACAAAAGCAAGACCAAAAACCCCATGGTCATGTCAATAGATACAAAGAAAGCCTTTGACAAAATCCATCATCCCTTTATGATCAAAACACTACAAAAAATGGGAATAGATGGGAAATTCCTGAAGATAGTGTAGTCTATATATAGCAAAACTACAGCCAACATCATATTCAATAGTGAAAAACTGGAAGCATTTCCACTCAGATCAGGTACTAGACAGAGCTGCCCACTATCACCATTACTATTCAACATAGTGTTGGAAGTTCTTGCCATAGCAATCAGGCAGGACCAAGGAATTAAAGGGATACAGATCGGAAGAGAAGAAGTCAAACTCTCCCTATTTGCAGATGACATGATAGTATACACAGAAAAACCTAAGGAATCCAGCAAGAAGCTTTTGGAAATCATCAGGAAATACAGTAAGGTGTCAGGCTTCAAAATTAACATTCAAAAGTCAGTGGCATTCCTCTATGCAAACACTAAGCTAGACGAAATTGAAATCCAGAAATCAATTCCTTTTATTGTAACAACTAAAACAATAAAATATCTAGGAGTAAACCTAACCAAAGAAGTGAAAGACTTGTATACTGAAAATTATGAGTCACTACTCAAGGAAATTGAAAAAGACATAAAGAAGTGGAAAGATGTTCATGGGTTGGTAGAATTAACATCATCAAAATGAATATACTACCCAGAGCCATCTACAAATTTAATGCTATCCCCATCAAGATCCCAACCACATTTTTTAGGAGAAAAGAACAAATGCTACAAATGTTTATCTGGAACCAGAAAAGACCTAGAACTGCCAAAACAATCTTGAGAAAAAAGAACAGAACCGGAGGCATCACACTCCCAGATCTCAAACTGTCATCAAAACTGCTTGGTACTGGAACATGAATAGACACACTGACCAGTGGAATAGAATTGAGAGCCCAGAAGTGAGTCCCCACACCTATGGACATCTAATCTTTGACAAAGGGGCTCAGACTATTAAATGGGGGAAAACAGAGTCTCTTCAACAAATGGTGTTGGAAACAATGGGTTGAAACATGCAGAAGAATGAAACTGAACCCCTGTATTTCACCAAATACAAAAGTAAATTCCAAGTGGATCAAGGACTTGGATGTTAGAACACAAACTATCAGATACTTAGAAGACAATATTGGCAGAACTCTTTTCTGCATAAATTTTAAAGACATCTTCAATGAAATGAATCTAATTACAAAGAAGACTAAGGCAAGTATAAACCTATGGGACTACATCAAATTAAAAAGCTTCTGTACAGCAAAAGAAACTACTACCCAAACCAAGAGACCCCTCACAGAATGGGAGAAGATCTTTACATGCCATACATCAGACAAGAGTTTAATAACCAACATATATAAAGAGCTTGCCAAACTCAACAAAAATAAAACAAATAACCCCATCCAAAAATGGGGGGAGGACATGGACAGAATATTCAGCACAGAAGATATCCAAAAGGCCGAGAAACACATGAAAAAATGCTCCAAGTCTCTGATTGTCAGAGAAATGCAAATCAAGACAACAACGAGATACCACTTCACTCCTGTGAGAATGTCATACATCAGAAAAGGTAGCAGTAACAAATGCTGGAGAGATTGTGGGGTCAAAGGAACCCTCCTGCACTGACAGTGGGAATGTAAATGCTTCAACCCCTGTGGAGAGCAGTCTGGAGAATTCTCAGAAGGCTAGAAATGGACCTACTCTATGACCCTGCAATTCCTCTCCTGAGGATATATCCTAAAGAACCCAACATATCCATCCAAAAAGATCTGTGTACACATATGTTCTTAGCAGCACAATTTGTCATAGCCAAAACCTGGAACCAACCCAGGTGTCCAACAACAGATGAGTGGCTGAGCAAGTTGTGGTATATATACACAATGGAATACTACTCAGCTGTAAAAAATGGTGACTTAACAGTTTTCAGCCGATCTTGGATGGACCTTGAAAAAAATCATGTTGAGTGAAATAATTCAGAAACAGAATGATGAATATGGGATGATCTCACTCTCAGGCAGAAGTTGAAAAGCAAGATAAAAAAAATAAAAGGGAATAAATAATTAAATATAAAAAAAAGAAAAAGAAAACTTTCTCCTATTAGCTACTAATATAGATTACTTTCATCAACCATCTCAAAATATTGTGAGAAATGCAAGAGAGCTATTCAGGGCCTAGTGTCTTTATTTTACCCAACTTTATTTTTCATGCTATCAGTGTTCTTCCACTAAACTTGTCTCTGGCACAATCATGGGGAAGTTAGCTCTCTTAGAACATTAGCTTGCTTGGTAAACAGCAAGTTTCTCAGTTACCATTTCAGAGGACAAATGAGTTGTCAAATTTCTTTTTTTGTTGTTTGTATTGTCTTATAAGGCCCAAACTTACTTACGTTCCAGTGACTTTTATTCAAACTCACTTCTGCTGAATTGCAAAATGTTGTCTTTGTCCCTAAGACCATGACAGAGAACTTAATCTGCATTCATATTGCCTACTGGTTTGTGGTATTTCAATAATAAAACAGCAGGATTGAAGGCTCATGATGAGAAATTTGACTAATTACCTGTTAGATGATAGATGGTTGTAAGTCGGCAGTGCCAGTCACTGAAAACAAAACACTTCGAGATATCAATCAGCTTCCTGACAAATCCAATTTCCCTCAAATTCAGCGGACAATAAATGGGAATTCTACCTCTGCAGTTACACAGTGCAGAGTTTTAACTTTAAAATATGCATAATGATACTTTAATAAAGTACAAATTTTTAAAATAAATTAGGGTTTAAATACCTGACATATTCATAATTCACTCTCACAGCTTTTAAATAGATAGATGGTGGAAATAATTAACATTGTAAATCTGCATTGTATCCCATTGAGGAGGCAAGGTGTACTTAATAGTAGTTTTCCTATTTTCTTTCAGCATTTACATTTAACTCAAATTATTCACCACAAACTCTAATAGCTGTGTTCACTCTCTTCATTTTTTTTTTTTTAATTTTGTGGTAAATGAGTTGGATGTACATTCTACATGAGCTTCAAAAAGCAGAATGCCCAATTAACACTGCCACGTAGCAGCATGTGGGCAGAGGGAAAGCAAAGAGGGATTGAAGCATGGAAATTGAATGTAGGCCCAGAGAAACCTCTCCTTCTCCCTTAGAAGGAGAGATTACAGAGCCAGCATTTGGAATTGATGGTTCACCCCAATAAGTTATGATCCTCCATGTCTTATTCTGTGCTATAAAGAAGTAAACAAACAAACAAGTAGATTCAAGGTTACTGAGGGATGGAGAAAGGAAAAGACAGTGGTGGCTTCCTGTTCTAAGAAAAATGAATGTGTAAGCAACATTGATAAGTTGGATAGAATAGGATCTGAGACCAAGTGCTTCCAGATGTTATTACTGGGAGGGTACATGGATGCAATTCCACAGAAGGACAATTTGGCAAGAAGAATCAAAATCCCAGTGCTGAGACACAGCTATCCATCCCAACAATGTCTCCCATACTTATCTTCATGTAGCACTACAAATGCTCACTTTGGTATCCTCATCCATATCAAAATAACTGTAAGTAAAAGTCATTGAAAATGCCTCCCACAAAGGTTTGGTTGAGTAAAGTATGGACATACAAGCAATAAAACACTGTGCAGTCAAAGAGAGCCTTTCCAAAGAATGAGACAAGGCCTGGAGATGACAGAGTGAGGAAAGCATTGGGTTCTCATGTGTGAGGTCCTGAGTTTGATTCCTAGCACTGGATATGCCAAAATGGCATTCTGATTCTTTTTTTTTAAGTATTTATTTATTTATTCATTCTCTTTTGTTGCCCTTGTTGTTTTATTGTTGTAGTTATTGTTGTTGTAGTTGTTGATGATGTCATCATTGTTGGATAAGACAGAGAGAAATGGAGAGAGGAGGGGAAGACAGAGAGGGGGAGAGAAAGACACCGTCAGACCTGCTTCACCGCCTGTGAAACGACTTCCCTGCAGTTGGGGAGCTGGGGGCTTGAACCGGGATCCTTACACCTGTCCCTGTGCTTTGCACCACCTGTGCTTAACCCGCTGTGCTACCGCCCAACTCCCAGCATTCTGATTCTTAACCTCTCTCTCCCTCTCTCATTAATAAAAGTAAATAAATCTTTTCCCAAAAAGTGAAGTAAATAAGGCAAGTTGAACCACGCTATTTTTAAAACATGTAAGTGAAAATAAGATAGATGTGCTTGAGCTTTTTGAGGGCTCTAAGTTAGAAGATATAAGATCAAATATACATGTCAATATGAATAGAAAGCTTATGGGAGGACACTTAAGAAAATGCTAGCAGTCGGTACCTTTCTGAACTGAGTATAAAGTCCTAAGTGTAGACATACTTACTTTGGGGGCCAGGTGGTGATGTACCTGGTTGACCATATATGTTACAATGCACAAGGACCCAGGTTCGAGTCCCTGGTCCCCACCTGCAGGAGGAAAGCTCTGCAAATGGTGAAACAGGGCTGAGCTTATTATAACATATGCATTCACCACCTGTGAAGCTACTCCCCTGCAGGTGGGGAGCCGGGGTTCGAACTGGGATCCGGGATCTTTATGCCGGTCTTTGTGCTTTGTGCCACCTGCACTTAACCCGCTGCGCTACAGCCCGACTCCCCATTTCTTAAACTTCTACATGTGAGTTAAATCTCACAGTGTCTTTCTCTGAGTCATTTCACTGAGCTTGATATTCTCCGATTCAATCCATGTTCTCCAGTGTTTTTGTTTGTTTGTTTTTTAATGTCCAAATATATCTTAAAAAAAAAAAAAACAGGGAGTCAGGTGGTAGCGCAGGGGGTTAAGCACAGGTGGTGCAAAGCTCAAGGACCGACGTTAGAATCCCAGTTTGAGCCCCCAGCTCGCCACCTGCAGGAGAGTCGCTTCACAAGCGGTGAAGCAGGTCTGAAGGTGTCTATCTTTCGCTCCCCCTCTCTGTCTTCCCCTCCTCTCTCCATTTCTCTCTGTCCTATCCAACAACGACAACATCAATAACAACAACAATAATAACTACAACAATAAAACAACAACAAGGGCAACAAAAGGGAATAAGTAAATAAATTCATTCATTAAAAAACAACAACAATGGCAGGTGATGGTGCCTCTGGTAGAGCACACATACTACAATGTGCAAGGAGCCAGGTTCGAGCCCCCAGCACCCACATGCAGGGGTGAAGCTTTATAATTGGTGAAGTAGTGCTGCTGGTGTCTCTCCTTCTCTTTCCATCTCTTATGCCTCCCACCTTACTCCTTCCCTCTCAATGCCTCTATCTCTATCCAGAAAACTAATGAAATATTTTTTTAAAACAAGCAAACAAACCAATTTAAAGTAAGGGGCCATTTTGAGAGATAGTTCAACTGGTAGAGGACTTCCATTGTCGAGTGCTCTACCTAGGGGCTAAGCCTAGCACCACATAGAAGGTGCTATGGGTAGACAACAAGGGCAACAAAATGAAATAAATAAATAAATAATTTTTTTAAAAGAAGAAGAAGGTGCTAATGGGGGTGGTATCTCTCTTACTTTCTTTGAATGAAAAAGTGGTGTAGAGTGAAGATCAGTGGAACTGCACATGCACAGGACTCTAGCCCAGGAAAAAAAAAAAAGTGAACAATGGGGAATGAGGAGAAAAAGAGAATCTTAAATATAGTGCCTCTATAACTTATTATATATTGTACAATTAAATTATTTAATGATATATACAAATTATATAATTACATAATAATTATATACAACTGTTATATAGTAATATATAATAACATTATTATGAAATGGAACTGTATAAATAATTAGCTTAGTCATAGACTTCCAAACTAGGACCATTCTGAACTGTCCAAACACATGATTCCCTCACCTTTTTTTCCCCAAAGATAGATACGGTTATAAACAATAGATAGATAGACTAGGTAGGTAGATAGATAGATAGATAGATAGATAGATTAGATAGATAGATAGATAGATAGATAGATAGATAGATAGATAGATAGATAGGCAAGAAAAAGAGAGGGAAGGAGAGCTAAAGAATCACTCTGGCAGGGGAGTGGGCAGTGGCATACCCAGTTAAGCGCACATGGCACTAAGTGCAAGGACCTGCTCAAGGATCCACGTTTAAACCCCCAGCTCCCCACCTGCAGGGAGAATGCTTCACAATCTGCAAAGCAGGTCTGCAGGTGTCTTATCTTTTTCTCTCCCTCTGTATCTCCCGTTCCACTGTCAATTTCTCTCTGTCCTATCCAATAAAATGAAAACACAAAAAGGGCCACAAGGACTGGTGGACTCGTAGTGCAAGTACCAAGGCCCAGCAATAACCCTGGAGGAAAATAATAATAATAGTAATAATAACAACAACAAAGAATCACTCAGACACATGCAATTCTGGGAATAGAACTCAAGAGCCCATATTTGAGAGTCCATTACTTTACCCACTGTGTCACCTTCCAGGCCCCAAGTCCCTGGATTGTCAGAAGCAGTTTTCAAGTATCAGACCAATATGATTTCAGATTTGTTTTTAAAAAGGGGGGGGAGTCAGGCGGTAGCACCGCAGGTTAAGCACACGTGGCACAAAGTGCATAAGGATCGTGGTTCGAGCCCCTGGCTCCCCACCTGCAGGGGAGTCACTTCACAAGAGGTGAAACAGGTCTGCAGGTGTCTATCTTTCGCTCCCCCTCTCTGTCTTCCCCTCTTCTCTCCATTTCTCTCTGTTCTGTCCAACAACGACAACAACAAAACAAGGGCAACAAAAAGGAATAAGTAAATATTTTTTTAAAAACAGGAAATGGAGAGAACAACTTGTAATTGAGAGCATTTACATCATGAGCATCAAGTGCTATGACAAGCCAGTCCCAAACCATTCCCTGCCCACCCATCTTTCTGGTGCAGAAGGTGCACAACAGTGGCTGGGTTTGGGTCAGGCCAGCCAATGTGTTTGCATTGGCTGGCCAAGGATCAGGTTACAGAGCACTTTTCTGAAAACTCTAAGCTCGTTCCCTACATTTCCAAGTTGAGAGATAGCATGTTGAAGTCCAGAGTTCTAGCTTCTGGTTGAACAGCTTGAGAAATGTGTAGGCTTGGCAGGCCAGAGCAGACGACTGACTAGAGACTGGCACTCTGTGCAACCCACAGCCGTCCTCCACGCTCCCTGGGGTAGCTGTGGTCAGGTTGCTTTGTTTGGCACCTACCGATACTTGACATTAAAAAAAAAGGTGCTTCTTTATTCATTAATATGAGAGAGAGAGAGAGAGAGAGAGAGAGAGAGAGAACCAGATGATCACTCTGGCAGGTCGGAATTCCGTGCTTACAAGCTCAACACATCATTCTTCTACTACTTCCAGGCACTCCTCATCTGAATCATGAAAGTGAGATGAGCTTTCCATGCTGTCTTTTTATAAACACCTGAGGGGGGTTGGGCAGTAGCACAGCGGGTTAAGCGCACATGGCACAAAGCACAAGGACAGGCTTAAGGATCCCAGTTTGAGCCCCCAGCTTCTCACTTGCAGGGGGTCGCTTCACAGGCGGTGAAGCAGTTCTGCAGGTGTCTTTCTCTCCCTCTCTGTTTCCTCTCTCTCGATTTCTCTCTGCCCTATCCAACAACAACAGCAATGACAACAATAACAATAATAACAACAAGGGCAACAAAAATGGGGGAAAAATGGCTTCCAGGAGCAGTGGATTTGTAATTCAGGCACTGAGCCCCAGCAATAACCCTGGAGGCAAAAATTAATTAGTTAATTAATTAAACACCACAAAATAGATATGGGGGGCTGGGTGGTGGTGCACCCAGTTGATGCATACATGTGCAAGGACCCAGGTTCAAGCCCCCAACCCCCACCTACAGGGGAGGAAGCTTCATGAGTGTGAAGCAGTGCTACAGGTGTCTCTCTGTCTCTATCTCCCCCACCTCTCTCAATTTCTGTTTCTATCCAATCTTCTTCTAGCGTTTGCCCTTCTTCTGTAGCCAGTTAACAGCGTCAGGTTGAGCCTGATGTAAAGTTTTGAGACCTCCTTTGAATCTGGAGAGGTGGCAGTCGTTGACTATGTGGGTCATAGTCTGTCTGTAGCCGCAGGGGCAGTTCAGGTCGTCTCTGGCTCCCCAGCGATGGAGCATAGCGGCGCACCGGCCATGGCCTGTTCGATAGCGATGGAGGAGGGCCCAATCATAACGTGCTAGGTCAAAGCCAGGTTGACGCTTGCAGGGGTCTGTGATGAGGTGTTTTTTCTTTACCTTAGCTGACTGCCAACTCTGTTTCCAAGAGACTGGAACAGAGAAGTTCAGTGTAGGCATAGGGCAACAGATTGGGTGACGAGACGTCAAGCGTTCGACAGGGTGGGTGAAGATATCCGCGTATATTGGCAGGTCCGGTCGAGTAAATAAAATATTTTTTAAAAAAGAAAAGTTCTCTTGAATTTTCTCTACATTTCAGATTGTTTCATACATCCACAATTATAAAAGCTATGCTCCCAGAAGTTTTCTTACCAAGGGAGACCATCCCTAATCTGTATCCCATTGGCAAAATGAATGCTAAGGACCGTAGCCCTGTGACTTCTGCCCACCCTACTCAAGAAACCTGGAACATCACTGGCTGTGTGAACACTAACAAATCCTCACTAATTACAAGCCTCCTAAGCAGCTGTGCAATGTGGGAGGTTGGGGAGAGAGAGAGCGTTTGTCTTCATAAGCGAGAGTGTAGAACTAAAATGGGTTTCTAACTACAAAGCATTCCAAAATAAGTTGCCCTGTTTAGACAGCAGAATGAATACCATCAGAAAGCAAATATTCTCAGTTTGGAAATTGGTAGCCAAACAATTAAAAAGATAAGGTAAGATAAGATACGATATATATATATATATGTAGATATATAGATATATAGATAGATAGATAGATAGATAGATAGATAGATAGATAGATAGATATTGCTCCAGGTGGACTTTTTTTCCATTTTACTGGAGAGGACAGAGAGAAACTGAGATAGAAATGAGAGAGAGAAAGAGAGAGAGAGAGAGAGAGAGAGAGAGAGAGAGAGCTGCAGATCTGCTTTGCTGCTTGTGATGAGTCCCCACTGCAGGTGGGGAGGCAGAGCCTCTAACCATGATCCTTGCATGGGTCCTTGTGCTTTGTACTATGTGCTTAATCAGGTGCATCACCACCCGACCTGGCCCCCACCCTCCACCTTTTTTATTTGTTTGTTTTATTGTTACCAGCAGCTACAGACAGACTATGACCCACATAGTCAACGACTGCCACCTCTCCAGATTCAAAGGAGGTCTCGAGACTTTACATCAGGCTCAACCTGACGCTGTTGACTGGCTACGGAAGAAGGGCAAACGCTAGAAGAAGAATTGTCACCAGAGTTATGGCTGGGACTCAGTACAGGCAGTACAAATCCGCTGCTCCCAGAGGCCATTTTTTCCTTTTTTTTTTTTTTTTTCATTTTATATGATAAGACAGAGAGAAATTGAGAAGAAAGGGGGATATAGATAGAAGGGAAGGGAGGGGTGGTCGGGCGGTAGCCCAGCAGGTTAAGCACACATGGTGCAAAGCACAAGGACCCGTATAAGGATGCTGGTTGGAGTCCCTGGCTCCCCTGCAGGGGAGTTGCTTCATAAGCAGTAAAGCAGGTCTGCAGGTGTCTATCTTTCTTTCCCCTCTTGTCTTCCCCTCCTCTCTCAATTTCTCTCTGTCCTATTCAACAATAATGACATCAATAACAACAATAATAATAACCACAACAATAACAAAATAATCAGCGCAACAAAAAAAGGGGGAAAAATAGCCTCCAGGAGCAGTGAATTCATGGTGCAGGCACCAAGCCCGAGCAAAATAACCCTGGAGGCAAAAAAAAAAGTTTGTGACAATAAAAAAATGATAAATAACATGAAAAGATAATCTACATGAACTGGGAGAAAGTATCTGCAAACCATATATTAGATAAAGGATTAAAGTATTTTTAAAAATGAGGAGAGGTAAAGATAGACAGCAATAGACCTTCTTCAGTGTTCCTGAACTGTCCTCCCTGCAGATGGGGAGCTTGAACCTGGTTCCATAAGCAAGATAACGTATGTGCTCAGCCAGGTGCACCACCAACCAGCTCCCTATAATTATTTTACTACCAATTCACAAGGATTTATATATTCCTAAGGATTGTGTCACTGACGAAAGAATCTCTAGCCTGAAGTAGCATCTCTTGTGGAGAACTGTAATTATTTAGTTGGTACTAACCCAAGAAAGAATTTTCAAAGACTAGCTTGGGCATCTTTATTTTCTACTTATTTCCATTATAAAATCCCCAGTGTGGATAAAATGGTTACTCCAGCTTCATACAGACTATTTGAAAATGTTTTGGCTACAGCCACTAACTCTATATTGCCTCTGAACATTTTAACTGTATTAGTGCTTTAGGGTAAGGGTGGTTGAAATTCCTAATCCTTAAACAGAAAAGCTAAAAGGCTTACTCTGAGAAACACCTTAGATGCCTTGCAGTCATTCATATAATGAAAAGCAATGTCATGATTAAGAGAAATGAGCTATAAGAAGTCATATGAGAGGGAGTCGGGTGGTAGTGCAGTGGATTAAGCACAGGAGGCGCAAAGCAAGGACCAGCGTGAGAATCCTGGTTCAAACCCCCGGCTCGCCACCTGCAGGGGGGTCACTTCACAGGCGGTGAAGCAGGTCTGCAAAAAAGAAGTCAGCTGAGGGGACCAGTGATAGCACACATGGTTGAGTGCACATATTACAATGCACAAGGACTCGGGTTTGAGCCCCCAGTCCCCACCTGCAAGGGGAAAGCTTTGCAAGTGGTGAAGCAGTGTGCAGGTGTCCCTCTTCCTCTCTGCCCCCCCTCGATATCTGACTGTCTATATCCAATAAGTAAATAAAGATAAATTTTAAAAATTGTTTTAATTTTTTTTTTCCTACAGGGTTACTGCTGGGGCTCGGTGCCTGCACTACAAATCCACTGCTCCTGGAGGCCATTTTTTCCCATTGTGTTGCTCTTGTTGTTGCCCTTGTTGATGTTGTTGCTGTTGGATAGGACAGAGAAAAATGGATAAAGGAGGGGAGAGGAAAAAGACACCTGCAGACCTGTTTCACCACTTGTGAAGCGACCTCCCTGCAAGTGAGGAGCTAGGGCTCCAACCGAAATCCTTAAGCCGGTCCTTGCGCTTATCACCATGTGAGCTTAACCCACTGCACTACCACCCGATCCCCTTTTTTTTTATTTTTTAAAGAAGGTAATTTACCTGAGGGGGCCAGGTGCTGGCAAACCTGGTTGAGTGCACACTATGCTCAAGGACCCCATTAAAACCCCAGCTTCCCACCTGCAGGTGGGAAGCTTCAGGAGTAGTGAAGCAGGTCAGCAAGTGTCTCTGTCTCTCTCCATTTCCCACCCCCAATTTTCCATTGTCCTATTAAATAAAAGGGGGGAGAATGGCCATCAGGAGTGGTAGACTCATCATGCAGGCAGTTAATCTTGGTGGCAATAAAAAAGAAAGAAGAAAGATAGAAATAGTAGATGTAGAGAAAAGGGAGGGAGAGAGGGAACAGAAGAAGGGAAATAACTTGAATCCCTAGCTTACATTTTTTTACAAGAAAGGTGAAGAATGCATGATGTTACTATTTTATTCATTTAATATTGTCTACAACTATACTCCTATTGTCTCCTTCAAGCCCTCTTCAAAAAGAAATCTTCCATAGTATGGGAGATAGTGCAGGGGATAAAGCATTGGACTCTCAGCACAAGGTCCTGAGTTCAATCCTAAATGACTAGACATTCAGTTCCTTTTTTTAAAAAAAATAATTATTTATTCCCTTTTGTTGCCCTTGTTTTATTGTTGTAGTTATTATTGGTGTTGTTACTGATGTCATCATTACTAGATAGGACAGAGAGAAATGGAGAGAGGAGGGGAAGACAGAGAGGAGGAGACACAGAGAGACACCTGCAGACCTGCTTCACCGCCTGTGAAGCGACTCCCCTGCAGGTGGGGAGCCGGGGTCTCGAACCGGGATCCTTATGCCGGTCCTTGTGCTTTGTGCCACGTGGGCTTAACCCACTGCACTACCGCAGGACTCCCGACATTCAGTTTCTACCCCCAGCTCAGCACTCCCTTAATTCTGCTTCAATTTCACAGAATAAAGTCATGTTCGATGAACACAGAAGTCACTAGCTACCCCCTTGACTTACAATCTCCTTTCTATATATGGTGTCTTTTAGATCTTGGCTCAGTGTCACCTTCAAATCAAATTATTCTCTTACCACCTTACTTGTTTCCTATTTATCTTCGTGATTTATTTTATTTTGTTGCATAGCATTATGATCTTCCTGGGTACCAGATAATAAATTTGATTGTTTAGTGTTATGGTCTTCTCTAGAAGAAAAGTTCCATAAATGCAAAAATGTTTGTGCATTTTATTCAATGATAAATGGTGTCTTCAGTTAATTTTTGCTAAATGAAAAAAATGAATTTATGTAATGCCATTTTCAAGTTTGTTTTTTGTTTGTTTGTTTTGGTTTTGGTTTTGTCTCCAAAGTTATTGCTGAGGTAATATGAATCCACTGCTCCTGTGGCCATTTTTTTTTCCATTTTATTGGATAGGACAAAGAGAAATTGAGAAAGGATGGGAAGATAGAGGGGGAGAGAGAAATATAGACACCTACTTCACTACCTATAAAGAGACCCTCTCAACATGTGGGGAACTGGGGGCTCAAACTGGGATCCTTGCGTGGGTCCCTACTTTGTGTACTTAACCCGGTGCAGCCCTCCACTCCCTGTCCCCTATAAATGATTTTTTTTTACTTATCTTTATTTATTTATTGCACAGAGACAGCCAGAAATCGAAAGGAAAGGGGAAGATAGAGAGGGAGATAGACACCTGCAGCACTGCTTCACCACTCACAAAGCTTTCCCCCTGCGGGGGAGAAGGGGGGGCAGGGGCATGACCCAGGCCCTTGCACATTGTAGTATGCACGCTCAACCATGTATGCCACAACCGGGCCTCCAGGATATCTTTCAAGTTTTCTTTATTTACATATAACAGATGACAAAACAGAGTGTAATTCTGGTACATGCAATGCCAAGGTCCAAACTCAGGACTCCATGCTTGCAAATTATGCTCTCTCTCCTCCATGCCACCTCCAGGGCAGCATTAACTTGTTTCTTTTTTGTCTTTCTCCTCCACTAGAACAGAGTCCTGTGAAAGTCAGAGCCTAAGATGTGGATTCTAGTTTGCCCCACATTCCTGGCACCTTAAAGTAGGCAGAGCAAATACCTGAGGAGAGGAATAAATGAATGATGTAATAAACCTGCTAAGATGCCACCTCCACTGATCACACTAGCCACCCCTTAAGCCCCTTTCTATCCCTTTAGCATGGTGCATTTTGAGCACAGAACTTATGACTTGGGAGTCGGGCAGTAGCACAGCAGGTTAAGTGCACATGGCACAAAGTACAAGGACCGGCATAAGGATCCTGGTTCGAGACCCCAGCTCCCCACCTGCAGGGGAGTCGCTTCACAAGCAGTGAAGCAGGTCTGCAGGTGTCTATCTTTCTCTCCCCCTCTCTGTCTTCCCCTCCTCTCTCCATTTCTCTCTGTCCTATCTAACAATGATGACATCAGTAACAACAACAATAATAACTACAACGACAATTAAAAAAAAAACAAGGACAACAAAAGGGAAAATAAATAAAATTACTTTGTAATTTTAAAATAAAATTTTAAAATTTTGTAAATAAAATTAATTTGTAGCAAAAAATTACTACAAAACATGATTTCATGTCATTTAATGAGATAAGAAAGTGTCTCACTGAATAGTGCATGAATTTATATTTTTATTTGATTGATAATTTTGTAGAATTTATATTTTTATTTGATTGATAATTTCGTAGATTGATAATTTCGTAGTGGCACAAAAATGGAATCCAGTGGTCTCCAGTGATAGTTTCCCAAGCACAGTGACTTTTCACTCCTAATAAAAGCTTATCTGACAATTTCCCTGAAGTGAAATCCTAGTTATCACATTTCCCCTAACTCAGAAACCTTTCAGTGAGTTGACTATTCTGATTCCATTGTAACTCCTGGACCCTATGAATTGTCAGATTTCCCACTTGAAGCTTCCATATTCATTGATTATGAGAATAATCAACTGAATTATTCCTCTTATCTTGAGAAGCACAGGGCTCCCTGGTTCCAGTGATGAATGACGGCCCTGGTGTGGGAAGAAAACTGTTTAAAGACTCAAGAACAGCAACCTGAAAAGCTAAAATCAGGCAGTGTTTGAGAAAAACATATGATTGTCTTGGGGGGGAAAAACTGCTTTGGAGCAAGCATTAAGGTATATGTTAATTCAATAATAAACATTTGCCTATTATATAATGTGATATCTAGAATGTGGTTCAAAATAATCCTGGGAAAACAGTGGATGGAAGTATTAAGAAAATGAAATTGGCTCTGATCTGATAAATGCTGAATTTTTTAAAAATTTATAATATTTATTTATTTATTTATTTTGCCTTGTGTTGCCCTTGTTGGTAAATGCTGAATTTGACTGATGGAGATCTCCTATATCATCCTCTCTGTGTCTGTGCTCGAAGATGTCCACAATGAAAACTTTCACTAAGAAAAGGACAGGAATCACATGAGAATAACAAGTAGTTTTCAGACTTACTCTATAACCCCTCCTGCCTGGATCTACTTAGCCAAGTACTAAGCAGAATTGTCTGGGATGCACCACTTTCCAACTGCCCCCCAAAGAATAGCAACAACAAAAAAAAACAAAAAAAAAAAAAGGCAAGACTCTGAAACATAAAAGACTGACTGGCCATATCTACTTCCTTAATGAGTCACAGGTTAATCCTATAGAACTTGAATGCTACCTGTTTTGACACAAATTATTCCATGCTTTCATGATGCAGCTATCAAGTGTTATTAGGAGGATATAAAATTTCCTCAGAAGATACCAGCAGAGAATCAAGCAGTCTCAAAGAGGGACAAACATGGCTTAATATTTCCAAACAGGTCAAGAATGCACACAAGAAAAATGAATCAGCATGCTGACAGTTTTATAGTAAATGTTTTTAAACTGAATCAATATGAACAAACACATCATAAAGAAGAGAAGGAGACACTCATTTGTTAGTGGACAGGATATATTAGTACATAGACAAGGTAATAATAATCTGAGGAGGAAAGAAGAAATCCTGCACAATTCTGCCAAGTGTAAATGTCTTGATGACTAGTCACCACTTTGCAAACATGTGCCTGGAATTCACAGAACTTGGTTTCTGCTTGGTCTAACCCACTTCAGCCATGAAAATGGACACCAGAGCTGCTGAGAAATTCTGACCAGCCCCAGGGTCTGGGACTCACAGATTTAAGTCCACCCGTGGGATCTCAGGCAAGCTGATGGGTATCCAAAATAAAAATGTCTCCAAAAGACAAAGGTCTGGGGAAGATTAAAAGAACATACTCACAGCAGCCCCAGAAGAGTGGCTTGAAATTTTGGCATTGCCTTGAATTCCAAAGGAAGAAAGAGAGAGAGGGAAGTGGAGGGAGGAGGTGGAGGAGGGTAAGGAAAGGAGGAAAGACATGCATGAAGCAGAGACAGAAGTTTGTGAGCTTTTCTAAATCAAGTGACACCCTGGCCTCTTCTAAAGTGAATCACAAAGTTAAACATTCCCCAACTGAATTTTGTTCATGCCTTCCTTACAAGCAATGACATCTTTTCCCCTTGTATTATGATTTAACTTCCTGTTTCTCCTTCATGAGATTCACAAAAGGAAGGAAACATTTGGAATGTATTTCTGGATTACCATAGTCTCTGTAACAATGACCGTGCTTGTCTTTGATGGGTGTTGGGTTAGTTAATTAATCAATGAGTCCAGTCAAGTGCAGTCAGCTGACAGGTAAGTAACAAGCAGCTGCTGCTGGACCTGCGGATTGAATGATACACTCAATTCATGTAGTTTTCCACACGCATCCAGCCATGAAAGTGTACCCTTATTTGTGTTACTTTACTCAGTAGAACATGTACAGCCTTCGATGAATTTATGCACAGAGCAAACATTCCTCATCTATGTACATATGGCCAGAATTTAAAGTTGACACTTTCCAAATCCATGTCTTTAACCTAAACAATCAAATTTAATAGGGTCTCTGTCACCCCCCCAGACCCCTCTGCATCTAGTTTACAAATATATCCTTTATTATTCAACATAAACAAAACACTAAAAATGTACTTCATTCCCTTTTCAAGATCAGAAAGTGAAAAATGGACTTTCTATCATATCCACTCTTGTTTAATAGAGTGCTGAGTTCTGAAACAGGACTCTCAAAAAAAGAAAAACTTAACAATGTGATTTTAGAGTAAGACTTGTTAGTCAATATATCTATATCCAAATCAGCTAAATGCATTTTTGATTCCCTTATTCACAGATAAAACTCTTATCTTTAAAAGATTTTTTTGTCCTATGTTTAAACAATAGTAAATGAAATCATTGTTTTGAGAGCCATATAAAAACCTAATAGGCACCTTACCTATGACAGAATTTTACAAGTGAAAAAAGTAAACTGACTTTAGCAGGTCAAAAATCATTTAACCCCCACAGAATATTGTCTAAGTTTTTACAAATCACAGATTTGAAGATAAACATACGCACACAAAATGACCCAGAAATGCTGCCACTTCAATTCAATTATTGTCTGAAATCTGTAATATTTATTGATTCAGGAACTGTAAAAATACTAGCTGACTTCTTAAATCTAAAGAATATCCTTGGGATTTTTCTCAGCCAGAGTGTTACAAACATAGTCTGGAATACATCTTAGACTCATAAATTTTAGCCTCCAATACCCTCTAAAAGATATGTGATACAGAAAAGAAATTATATCCAAAAAATGGGAACCCAGCACATAATTTGCTGAATGTTGATTAACTCTTGTCCTCAAGCTCATTTTTTAAATTCTATTTCACACACACAAACACACACATGCAAACTTGAAACTTAAGATAAAGTCTACTTATTACAGGCCATACGATAAATAATTACCATCAAAGGAGAAAAATTAGAGACTAGATCTTTTATAGTTTCCATTTTACACTAAATAAGATTGCTATTTATTTTTTCTTTTTTGTATCCATTTGTATCATTGCTCATCCATTGAACTACTGACCATTTATACTGGGGTATACTTGTGTGGAATTTTGTACATTTATTAATGTGTCCTTTCTAGCTTTAAAAATTTCTGCTTAAGATTTCAAGACTAAAAGTGTATTTACACTTTTATAAGGTGAGCTGCAGTTTGGTTCTTATATTCTATAAATATTGCATATTAGTGAGAAGTAAAATTAATTTGTTAAGATTTACCTCATAATTTCTGATTTCAAATAAGTGATAAGCTTCAGAATTAAATAGTCACCATCACAATTCTGAATCATAGTCACCTACAGGACTCTAACAGTCCCAAAAGAAAAAGTAAATTAAATCCGTTGTTTTTCTTCCGTTTGTGAAATGTTAAACAAATTGCCTGGCACTCGGAGTACATCTGAGGCCATTTCTCCTGGAGATAAAACCAGAGAGGCTTTTGATTTGTGCTCTGCAAATACTGACGAATTATTCTGTAGTCATGTGAATGAAAATGATTTTTGAGAGCTTCTTTTTACTGTATATATGAGCTTTGTTTTTATATACAGGACCTTCCCACTGGGAAATTCAACTATTGAATTTCCAGAAAATTGTGTAGAGCAAATAAGATAATACTCAGGGTGATTGAATTTGTGGGTTATTGTTTCAACTTGCATAAAATTTGCCATAATTTAGGATGGTTTTTTTTTTATATACTTTAATTCTAGTTTCCATTTGTTCTTTTTTTTTTTTTTCTAGATAATCACTTACCTTCACCTGTGAAATTCTGTCATATATGGCTTTTTTTTTTTTTTTTTTTTTTTGGTCTTTTTGCCAAGGGGAAAAAAGCCCAAGAGAGAATTCACAAGGATCCTGTGAGTATTTACTGGGCAGGGGTCCTTAGCGATAGAATTCTGAAAAGGTTTCAGACCAGAAACCAAAAATTGGTGTGATTTTTGCAGAAGTTACTTCTGCTGAAGTTCATTTTTAATTTCAGACAAACTAGTACCCGCATACTCCCTATCAAAACTGCAAAGGAGGCGAACGGCTTTTGATGTTGCCAAGGAAAGATCTCGCTCTGGATACTGAATTGCACTGTTCATCATCATGACCGGGTCGGTGTATGGGGATCCCCCCTCCCCTTTAATAAGCAACAATAACAACCACAGACCGCCAGCTAAGGCTCTCACCAGCGGAAAGATCGACATGCACATCCCACGTGGAGTTTGAGGGAGCAATGGCCATGCCCCACGCCCCCCACCTTGATGGGAATCGGTTAGCTCCTCGAAGTTTGAGCGCCGTGGTGCCCACTTGAGCGAATGCTGGCGCTTCCAGCAAGAACACGCCCCAAAAAATGAAAGCAAGAAAGAAAGCAAGAAAGCAAGCAAGAAAGAAAGTACAAAGTGAAGCTGCCATACCTACAATAGGGTTGGGCCCAGGGGGACACCCCTGGACAGAGGTGGGTGGGCAGTGTAGTGAGTAACCATCCATAAAATAAAATAAAATAAAATAAAATAAAACTGACCTCTCTTTCTCATTGTTTCTTCTTTCCTTTCCTGCTCCCCACTCCAAAGTATCCCTGCCTTTCTAAATAGCCCCCCCCCCCAATAGCTGGGGCTTTCTTTGCAACATTTGGAGCCTTGGTAATTAATGATGCTCGCTCCAGGCGCCTTGTGGCGGGGGTTGGGGTTCGGTCATCGTGAGCCCTTGACGTCAGCCGCTGCTCTGCTTGAGTTAGGTCCCACCTAGCAGCCCCGGGGGTCCAGGATCTGAGTGGGGGGGCTGCGTTGAGGTAGACGGAGCGGAGCTGGAGGAAACCCCAGGATGGGGGGAAAGGGACTTCATCCGTCTTGAAGTCCTGTCGCAGTTAAACTGCAGCGACGCAAATGCAGAGGACTCGCGGGTCCCCTCAGTTGGCAATGGCGTCTGGAGACCTAAACCCGGGTGTAAGCTACTAGGAGTTACTGGAAGGTGGGGGTTCTAGAGAAGGGGGGCGGAGGCGGGGGGGGGGTCTAGGGAGGTGTAGAGTCAGTCTGTCTGCGGTGCCAAAGGGTTCCTTCCTTTCACGGAGAGTCAAAGCCATATTATCAGCACTAGGTCCAAAAAAGTGGATCTTTAAAATCTCTGTAAATACAGGCACACCTTTCCTACCTCTGCTTGGCACCGATTGGGGGTGGGGGGCGGTGGTCCTGGGATGCACCTGGAGATTCGCCACCTGGGGGAAGAGGGTGCTGGGGGGGGGCGCCACAGGGAGGGGTGCTTGGGGTACAAACTGACCCCTACAATTGCTTTCTTTCCTCTCCCTGTCTATCCCTTCAATTAGGTTTTTGCCATTTTCCTAAACCTGAGGAATTCTCCATGTCTGGGAAAGGTGTGTGTGTGTGTGTGTGTGTGTGTGTGTGTGTGTGCGCAAAGGAGAAGGTCACAACTTCTATCGCAAAAGCATTGTCTAACGTAGTCACCCTGGACCTAAGGGTATCTCAAACAAGTCCTGTGGAAGGGCACTGTCTGTCGGGATTCCTTCAAAGCACATTCTTGGAGACATCCTCTTCCCCCACCCCCACCCCTATACCTTAGTTTTAACCTATAGGATTTTTCCTGTGACAATTGATGCCCCTCTCATGATTTTTTTTTCTCCATCTTCCCCTTCACACTCAGGGCAGAAAGGCATGGAGCATGGGATTCCCTGGGTGATTACTTGAGGCCAAACACTCTCTTGTGCATGATTTCACCAGGAATAAATTCAGATCCCCAGGAAATGATCCTGTAAGGTCCCAG
>NC_080170.1:25389532-25462032 GCF_950295315.1 Erinaceus europaeus
CCGCTCCCGCCCCTCCCCACGCTGCAGCCCCTCGCCAAATGAAAAGGGTTCTAGGGGCCTTGGCCTTGGGGGATGCCCATGCTGGGCTGGAGCTGTCCTCTCCCAGCGCGCCCCTTCATCATTAGCATGGAGGCCGTGGGGCCAGCGCCCCCCTAGCCCCCAAGCACAAAAGGACCCCAGTCGCCAAGGGGCGTCCCCGAGAGGGGTTAAGGGGGTGGCGGGGATTCGGTGCAGCGAGGAATTGTGCGCCCCTGGCTGAACGCTGGGCACCCGAGCCTCCCCCGGGGCCCTGCTACAGGAGGGCTCTGGTGTTCAGACCTAGTGGCGGTCTGGGGATTCCGACAGGTCTCCTGGACCCCAGGGCCCGGCCACTTTTGCCCAGCCACCCCCGAGTGAGGAGCCCCGGGGGGTGGGGAGGGGAAGGCCTGGTCCTAGAAAGCGCTGTGAGCTCAGGTGCAAAGCCGCCTGGACTTGGCAGGCGGGGCTTGGCACTTCTGAGAGTGCTGTGACCCCCCTGACCTCTGGCTTGGCGGTCACGGCGGCCTGGGAGGTGAAGGCGGAGGAAGGTTGCAGTGTGCACCGCCCAGGTACACAGGGCCGCTCTCACTGGCGTTGGAACACCACACAAGGAGGGGTGGGTCTACCTGCTCGCTTGCGAGTCACAGTCAGAGCAAGCCTGGAGCCGGTGGTTTGCTGGTGTCCCAGAACCTGAGGTTTGGATTCAGACACCCTAAGGCCCGTCTGGAGCAATAGGGAGCCAAGGACCTGCATCAGCCCGCCTCTTTGTTTCTAAGTCCTGCTCACTCCACCCCCCCCCCCCCCACACACACACACAGGTGGTGACCCCGCTCTGGACATATCAGGCTCTTTGGGTCACAGAATGTCATGCATGTGTGGAACCCCAAGAATGTCTCCCGGGGAGAAAGGCTGTCGCCCAGCGCTTCCGGGATTTTCTCCCGAACACGACGTATTCCAGGTCTTTCCTGGAGCATTTGATCGTCCCAGGTCTCTGCCAGCATGGAAACCTGGGAGCTGCCCAGTATTATTTGGGAAGGGGCGAGTGAAAGCCCTTAGTGAGACAAACCCAAAGTTGCTGGTCAACAAACAGAGCAGTAGAGGACGAGCAAATCAAAAGAGGAAGGAGAAGCGGGGTTCGAGGCGTAAAGGAGGCAGGAGAGGGTGGCACACAGGCCTGCATCTCGGTTAACGAATAGGATGGATTTTCGGGGAGTCCCTTTATCTGGAGTCAGCTTTCCCTGAAACTCTGGCTTCAGTTAAAGATCGGGTGAGTGAGTGCAGTGGTTCTGTTCCCCAGAGTTACAGCTCTGGGTGCTAGCTCCCAGACTGGGAGGAAACTTGGCGATTCCTCAGTGGTAGTGGTCCTAGCTTGTGGTCCACTAGGACCGCACACCTCGAGGCTCCAAGTCTATAGAGAGTGGGGGTTCCTCTGCCCCTCCAGCTGTGGCGGCCTCAGGTTGCTGGAGCCAACCGCTGGTCAGTCAGGCTTTGTCAAGTCACTTAAACCAACCAGGTTTGCAAAGGCACACGTGCAGCTTCCCGGCCCCGCCGGCTGCTTCCAGAGGCCGGGGCTTCCCAGCGGCTCCCCAGCGGGGGCGGAGGCGCCTCCTGCATATTCAGCAGCACGTGGAGCCGCGGGCCTCGGGCCGCGCAGGCGCACTCCGACGCTCAGCCCCAGCCCCTGCCAAGGAGTGACCGACCCACTCTGCAAGCATCCCTCCGGCGAACTGGGATACCCCCTCAAACCCGCACCGCACTGCGTTGTCTACCGTGGGGGGTGCTGTGGAGCTTTCTGGCTTTCTCCCACACACACATAATACACCACCACAACTCCCTTCCAAAAAATAATCTTGTGTTTATGTGTTTTCCAATAAATTGTTTATAACAAACATCTCCCAGATCAAACACGTCACTTACTGTTATGCTTCCTCAGTTTTACCTTCCTTTTTAACTTTCAGTTTTCTCTGCCAGAGGCTCTGAATTTCCCCAGATAGATGGGGGGGGGGGATTTTTTAAAAGAAAGTAATCAGGAGGTGAGCTGATTATAACCCCATTTATGCCTATCTGCTTTCTGAGGGGTAGAGGAAATCATGACACAAAAGGCAGATGCAAAACATTCCTTTTTTTTTTTTTTAAGTTAGCTGTGGCTGGCTTTGCCCACGTCTAGGAATTTTTTTTTTCAAGACACAATCCCCATATGTTTATATTCGCACTTCGTGGTTGGTTCTTGTGTGTTCTGAGGAGGAAAATGTAACTGAGCTTCACTAGACAAGAATTCTCCTGCACGAATGTGCTTCCAGAGGTACACTGCCACCATCAGAGGCAGCCAAAATATTGTGGACAGTTGACAGACAGTTGTACGTCTTTTTGGCATTCTTGCTGCCAAACAATGTCATTTCCATAGTATTTACTGGATAGAAAAACTCAATTTCCTTTTCTTGGGGAGAAAGAATTCACGTCCAGTATATAAAGTCCACTGGAAACTTTATATATCTAAAGTGGCAACAAACACTGGGATGTAATGCCAGAATTCAGCTTGCATGGTAAAAATAGCCCCTGGTTTGGCCTGCTAGTGTTTCTTTTTACTTAGGGAGTGACTCTGGAGTGAACCAGCCTTGCACAGAATAATGGAATACACCGCCCATATTTTGTCCAAATTATGCCTTTCTATTTGCAATAAACTTCGAGAAAAAGGCACAAATGTGCCATACTATAGAAGGTTATTAACATTTTTCTTTATTTCTTGCCCCAAACTAGTGATTATCATTTAAAGAGAGAGAGGTTGTTGAATAGTTGCCCTATAAAGTCTAACTTTCTAAATCTATTCAGCTTAACCCCTTACTATGACGGTGGGGGAGGGAGGAGCTAAAATAGCACCATGGGAGATGGGAACCTTCAGTCAGATGGCATCTATAGGATAAATATTCCCATTACCACTTATTTTCCAAAGAGTTCTACATCCAGAGAGGATGAAGAGCTGTGACCATGTTTATGAAAACACTTTTTCCTAATATGAGTTATATAGTTATGAGAACTAAACTAAATGCCACAACACAATGCCTACAAAAGAGAAAATAAATTGGTAATTAATATTTTGAATTGTAAAAAAAAAATAATAGAGAAAAAAGGAATGTAAGTTGGCAATGTCTAGTATCTGATGATTTGCATCTAGTGCACAAATCATCAAAAGCACAAAGTCAAAGCTTTCATTTGGAGCTGGCTTGCCCATGCACAGTAAATTCTCCATCTTAAACTGATGCTGAGGGAACAGGGCCTTTTCCAAGTGACTTCCTGGGAAGCAGTCATCTCAGCACTGGTTCACAAAGGTCCAGGACCTTAGCCTCAAAATGGGGAACTTCTGGAAGGTTTGTGGATATGGAAGGATTTGGAAGAAGTATAAGTCTGTTGTAGTCCCTTTAAAAGTTCTGAGAAAACTTCACATCATCCAGTAAGAACAGCTAAATGCCAGGCCCATCAGCAAAGAAGGTTAGTGCTATTTTCATTGTCAGCAAAAGCCAAAAAGAAAAAAAAAATGATAAGCATATGGGGCAATTGAAAGGTTACATCTTTCTTTTGGAGGTGGTTTGCTTCTTAAAGGTTAACTTGAATGCTTGACTTTAAAAAATCAAAATCATCAGCTGCAAACGCTTAAAGCAGTTGGGGGTAGCTTTTGAAGAAGAAAACAAAGACTCTGAAATGTTTGAAAATTACTTAGCCCCCACATAAATGGTGCTTGTATATTTATATGCTTACTCTATAAATGTACACACACATACCACAACTCATTTCCCTTCATTTCTTAAGCATAATTGCTTGTACTCAGACATTTTTTGTTGACACAATATAACTTTTTAAATAACTTGTTAGCTGTTCTAATCATTTGATAGTATGCAGAACACAATGCCTTTGAAATAGGACCTCGGATGGCTTTCTGCCTAAATAAAACCCCACAGCTACACACAGAAATCAGCCATTTGCAACATCTTCAGCCCCTGCTAAATAGGGTCTAACAATATATTTCGCTGTTCACATTCATGTATTTCAAAACCTAATAGCCCATGAAGAAAAGTATGAAGAATACATCTCAAGAAGCAGACATTAAAGGTACCAGCAAAATAACAGACAACATCTAAGTTTGAAACATTAATTTAGGCGACCTCCATCATTAATGATTTTTTTTTTCTTTGACATGGGTGTTGGAGAAGAGAATGCATGTGTGTGGGGGGGGGAAGCTTGACATTAATGTTTGCTTCTCTTATAAAAAAAATCCTTTCCTATGAATGAGATTATTCCCAATCACACAATGCTCCTCAAATTAAAAAATACATATTTAGCCAGATTTATATATGAAACAAAGTAAAATTTACCCCCTGAAAGTTATCATTAAAATATCCCACTAGTGTGATAATCACTGTTATATCACTAGTGTGATAATTTAACTATTACTAACTCTGATGTTAATGTTTTATTACGGTACTAGGTACATAACCAATAATGAGACATTTCTACTTCCAAATTTGATATAAACTCCTTTTTGGGAATGGTCAAAGAAAAAAAAAAGGATTCATTAACTATTTCCCTGAAAGCACTAGGAAAGTTACAAAGATACTGTTAGCACCATTCTCATCATCATCCATCTAATTCACCGCCATCACACTCTTCTCAGGCACAAATCTCTAATGAAATAGAGAAGGATTATTAATTGAAGTATTTATCTTTTCTGGTTTGGATAGTTGGGTCTAGTGTGGAGAGTCACTTCAATCTCTGTACTGGCAGTCAATTTCCAGTTTCCAAAGTCAATTGGATCAACTTCAGGTCTCAAAAAAAATTTGGAGTTTACAACAATCCCTGTTTAGGTGTTCAATTTCCTTAAATCTCTCCAAATCTTGCAAGGTGGCGCTCTTTTGCTCTTTTCATGAATGGGTAACATTGACTTTTTTAAATCACTTTTGTTAAAAGGTTACAGACTACCATCTTCAGTTTCCGAAGTACTGCAGAAAGTTCTAGAAATACTCTCCATAGTTAATAAAACTTTGTTGACTAAAAGTGACAGGTACAAATAGCAAGGGACAAAGAACAAGTCAACAAAGGATGGTTTAAAAGGAGAAGGAGGAGGAACTTAACATTTTTATTTTGAAGAGGATTCTGCTATATACTTTGAGAGGAAAAAATCATGTCACTTTCAAACAGATGTGAGGATCTTTAAGATTCCCATACTATTAAAGGGGTTCCCTAGTCCATCTTGGAGCCAGTACAGAATTGTGATATCCTGAACACATATGGCATATTAAAGAAGCAGATCTGGGATTCTCGTCCACAGCGAGGTCAGTTTCTGCTTCCTGCTCTGACACGTCTATACCCTTGCAGCCACAGCCAAGGTCTGATTTGTGATCTCTGGCTACTCTGTCTGCTTAATGGGGCGATCATGCAAGCTACAGCCAGAGACAAAGAAGCTTGCATTTCCAACCAGCCCAGCTAACTTCGAGGGAGCAGCATAGCTTGCAAATCTATCAAACTAAACTGCAAGAAAGACAATCTGATTTAGAGAAAAGGCGTTCTGCTACAGTCATTAAGCACAAGTAATTTAGATTTTTTTTGTATTGTCTCCTCATTTACAAATTTACTGTATCAACGCCAGCCAATGGAACGAATTTCTTAAGTAAATGAGAAATAAATAAAAGAGATAGAAAGATAATCAAATTACATAAAATAATTCTCTTCTGAGATGTATTTTTGAGAGAACTAATAACTGCAGCAAAATTATAGGAATAATAACATATCACAGGAAGTAATTAATTTAAATTAGCAGCACGTCTGAAGAAATATAAGTAAAACGCTTTATGGACATTTACTTTTGTACAAAGAAGGAAGGCCTGGAAAAGCATGTCTCGACATTCTGAAAATTAGTTATAGCCATAAATGGTTTAATTGAAGACAGCAATTTAAAATATGATATTGTAAATCTGCAAGTCAGTTTCAGCCTGGGGAATTTCATGGGGAAGGCAGTGGAATCCTCAACTGCAAGTTCATTGCAGCACTGAAGAGCTGAGCCCCTGAGCTTCTGACAATTCGCCCACATTAATATTGATGTGGCCTCTGCAATCTATTTCTGTTATTTTTATGGTTGTTATTCTACGTCGGCAAAGGTCATTTAAATTATACTGCGGCCGAAAATTTGTTTCATAAATTTTTATATAAATACTAATTACACCCTCTCGGTGAGCCAGCAGGGTAGCATTCATTTATCACATTTATACCACCTGCAATGACAGAAAGGGAAAGCGAGGGAGAGTGAAGAGTGTCTCCCACTAAGACCCACTAAGGCTGGCAGAAGAGGCAGCAGGTTGCTAGGGCCAAAGAAGAAATTTCTACTACAATCACTGAGACTGAAGAATCTTTAATAAGGTACGAAAAATTACCAAACAGTTCTGGAAACTAAAGTGTACATACGAGTTCTAGCCATAAATATTGAATAGCTGTAACATGAATAAACCGGCCCCTTTACATGCGGATAAATATGGAAACTAGGATCTATATACATTATGTGGTTGTATCTTTTGCCAAAAGCAATGGACAGTTATAGTTTATATCTGTGTTTTTTTAATATCACTTTACATAAACAAATGAAACAGTTTGACACGTAGATCCAGGCTCGTACTATACGAATTCTTGACAGGACTGGGAAACAACATTTTACTGCACGAAAGTACTTAGACTTTGGGACAAAAATGTTTGCACTTCATACAAAAAAAAAAAAGTACATTAATAATATCAATAATATTCTGTTAGGTCGACGTGGAGACTGTAATCATACAAAATAATTCACATTTTGGTACACATTTACTAGAACATTCTTGCCATTCAGTACAAACAGTTGGCTTTTGAGGCCTCCCGCCCCCCTCCCCCCTCCCACCCTCCCCCTCCCCCCTCCCCCAAATGCAAAGACCACAACGCCACGATCCCGCCCGCCCGCTCCAACCGAGATATAACTATTTACAGATTCCAACAGTACAGCTGTAAGCTAATAATTCTGTATTTACAAGAATGCAAAGCCCAAAGAACGCAAGAAAAAGAATGAAGAAAAAATTTAAACCGAAGTCCCTCTGAGCCTGTTCCAATATGGGGGAGAAACTGGCCCTAAAGGTTGGCGGCCTTTGGTCCCATAGCCGCCCGCTCCTCGAACCCCCCTCCCCCCAACCCCCTAGGCTACCAAACCTTTGCCAAAAATAAAAATACGAAAGAAAGAGAAAAGGGGGGAAAGAACCAGAAAATAAGAAAATAAAGACACGGGGGCGGGGGTGGATGAAGGTATAGTGTTTCCTCTCTCTTACTCGGTCCTGGGTCTACTGGCAGGTCTGAAAAAAATGGGATTGTGGGGGTGGGGGTGGGGGAGTCTGGGGAGTGCTGTTTTCATTCACAGGGTTCTCTCAGCGAGAAGAGTTGTGTGTAGGGGAGTGCGATCAGTCTCTTAAATAGGGTGCTTTTTGTTGTTGTTGTTGTTGGGTGTCTGCTTTCTGGTGTTTACACGTACCATTCGTTAAAATTGGAAGAGAGCGCGCTGTGGCCAGTTGTGTGGTGGACGGCGGAGGAGGAGGGCGACAGGGAGCTGGTGGCCGGGTTGTCTGTGGAGGGAGACACGATGGTGGGAGGCGTGGACGACTCGTACCCTGAGCTGGCGGCCGGCGACGGCTGCGAGCCCTGCGAGGAGGATTCGTGGACCTGTGGGAAATAAAGTGGCCGGGTTTTTCTTTACGGAGACAGAGAGGGAGAGATCGCAGGGAGGAGAGATCAGGAAGCTCCTGGCAGGCTGCAGCACTGCCTCTGTGTGTGGGGGGGGGGGGAATCCCTTGAAGTCTGGGTCTAGGCCACCCTAGGGACACAGACTTGGCTGTGGCACTCCAGAAAATGGCAGCACCCTGGGGATTCAGCAGAGGGAAACAACTTAGGGAAACTGGGTACCAGATTGGAGGCCACAACTCAGGAACTTTCGAATTCAAGCAGCGGCCTAGCAGGAGACACACACACACACACACACACACACACACACACACACACTCCCTCCAGTGCCCCAACTCCTCTGTCCCCAGCTGTCACAATAGCAGCAGCTTGGGCCCATCTCGCCAGCTGCTACCACTCTGAGCTCCAGATCAGGCTTGGCCTCTGCTCCAGTGCTCCCTTCTTCTTTTTATTCTTCTTTTTTCCCCCAGGGAATTTAGAAGCTCCTGGGTGGCCCCCAGTCCAACCAACAGTCCCCACTCCCCCATTCAGCCTCTGTTCTCCATCCCAACTCAGCAGAATGGATCTGTGGCTTCCAAACGCTGAACCCGGCCACCCCAGAACAGAGCCGGCTCCTGAGTCGCAGGCGCAAAGCGAGAGCACCCCGATTACCTTCATGTGTTTGCGCAGCGAGCTGGGGTGCGTGTAGGACTTGTCACACATCTTGCAGAGATAGGGCTTGTCACTTGTGTGCACGTGCATGTGCTTCTTGCGGTCGCTGCTGTTGGCAAAGCGGCGGTCACAGCCCTCAAACTCGCATTTGAAGGGTTTCTCCCCTGGTACGAAGGCAGAAAGAAAGATGGGTATGATTAGAACAAGTCCCTCAGCTGTTTCTCTTTTCTTTTCTTCCTAGGAAACAAAGTGTGTGGTAGAGGGGAGAAGAAAAGCCACCAGCCCTAAGAGGAGAAAGCACTTTGCCAGCTTCACAACCCGGGTTTTTTAATGGAGTCAAGTTGTCGGTCTGGTAGTACCATTTGAAATATCTGGACTATCCAAATTCCTGGGCCAATTAGATCCAGATTTTTATTGCTTTTGCTGTTATGGAGTTATGGCTATCTCCTTGTTTCTCAAGGTCATTTTTCTTTCTTTCTTTCTTTCTTTTTTTTCTTTTTCAGAACAGACAAGCAGGTCTCTCTCTGGCTGCTGTTTCTTTTTCTTTTGCCCCAGGCTCTGCAAACCACTTCAGGTGTCCTCAGCCCCTTTCTGGGCTTCTAATTGTTAAAGTCCAGGTGGATTCTCCCTGTTTGGCTCTTCTCTCCTCCCTCCAACCCCCTCCCCAATGCTCCACACACACTCCCACCTCCCCCACCCACTCCACCTCTTACACATTGGCATTTAATATCAGAAGCTGGGAGGTAAGCGGGGCACCACAAACTCTTCCTGGAGCCCTGCAGTTAAACTCCTCAGTTCCAGATGCAGGGCTTGCAAATCACCCCAGACAGCCCGGAATAGCAAAGCAGAGGCAAACTCAAGAATCTCAAGATTACATGGGTGCTGGGAACCCAGCTGGGCCTGACTGACCCCAAACTATGATCCTGCACTCGCTGCAACTTTTCACTCTTCCCCAGCCGATGGATCTCTGGGTGTTGCAAGGCCCATGCAAGGATTTTGGTGTTTTGCAACCCTATGAGAGAATCTAACAACAAAATAGACTGTCAACTTCGGCTGACTTTTCCTAACTCTGAGCCTATTCACCAACGACAGCTAAAAACTGGACATTTTAATTGTGCAAAAGCCTCTGGAAGCAGGCCTTACAAGCTACCAATACTCAGCCCGCAACCCCCAGCACACAGTTCTGGAGCATTGGTTTTGTTTCTTTCTCTCTCTCTCCTTCTCTCTCTCTGGGGGTGGAAGCTTCCTAAGATCTCCAACTCCCTCAACTCCCTCCTAGGCTAAATCCTCATGAAAGGGCCCTGAGAGAGATGTTGGCCACCAAGGAAGCTTTAGATTTGTCAGAGGCTGGGAGAGGCTGGAGCTTCCACCCCAGCAGGAGACCGGCCCTGCTTTGGCTTTGCTGGCTCTATGGGCTGTGCAGAGCTGGGTTTTTCTCTCTCCTCTCCCGGTCTTTTCTTTCTTTTTCCTTTCTTCCTTTCTCTTTATTATATTAGTGAGATATATATATATATATATATATATATATATATATATATCCTTCCCATCCTCTCGTCCACTTCTCCTTTATTTTAAATTTCACGCCTCCAGCTATTGAAGAAAAACCCAGCACACCCTTGGTGCTGGAACCTGGTTGCTCAGACTCCCACCGAAGCCCGGCTGGTGCGCCCCAGCGGCTGCCCGGGAGTTCGGGTTCCCTCGGCTCAGGCTGGGGTGGGAGGACGGAGTTGTGGACGTGAGAGGGAGGCCAGCACGTTTCCCCTACCTGTGTGCGTCCTTTTGTGGATCTTCAAGTTCTCAGAGCGCGCGAAGACCTTGCCGCAGCCAGGGAAGGGGCAGGGGAAGGGCTTCTCGCCGGTGTGCACTCGGATGTGGTTGACCAGTTTGTATTTGGCTTTGAAGGGCTTGCCCTCTCGGGGACACTCCTCCCAGAAGCAGATGTGGTTGCTCTGCTCGGGGCCGCCGACGTGCTCCACGGTGACGTGCGTGACCAGCTCGTGCATGGTGCTGAAAGTTTTGTTGCACGATTTTTTGGGGTTGGCCAGCTGCTCAGGCTCGATCCACTTGCAAATGAGCTCCTGCTTGATGGGCTGGCGCATGTAGCGGAAGAAGGCGCCGGCGCCGTGGTGCGCGGCCATGTTCACGTTCATGGGCCCGTAGCCGTGCAGCTGGGGCGCGGCGTAGTGCTCGGAGCGCGGGCTGGTCACCTGGCCGTACTGCTCCGGCCGCGGATACATGTCCCCCGAGAAGCCCAAGCGCATCTGCCCGTTGACCACATTGGGCGACGCGTGGCCGGCAGCCTGCTCGTGCAGGCCGGGGAAGAGCAGGTGGCCCGCCGCGTCCGTGTGGCCGTGGGGCCCCCCGAACCCCCCGGCCGAGGCGGCAAACAGGCTGTGCTGCGCGCTGGCCGCTGCGTCGCCGAAGCCGCGGTTGCGGAACAGAAAGTCCCGGGTGGAGTTGAAGGCGGCGCTCGAGTAGGAGCCGACGTGGCCCGGGTGGTGGTGGTGGCCCAGGGCGGCAGCGGCCGCGTAGCCGGGAGCTTGCGACGTGAAGGCCGTCTGTCCGGCCGAAGCCAGCTCGTGCGAACTGGGGTTCAGCTTGAAGGCGCCCATGCCGTCGGCGAACGGGTTGATGCCCAGGCCCACGTCGCGCTCGCCCACGTCGCCCGCCGAGTGGTGGCGGGACGCGCCGAAGGTGGTCACGCCGATCGCGGGGTACTGGGGGCCGGCGTCCAGGAGCATCGTGGCAGCTCGGGGCGAGCCCCGGCCTCCCCCGGGCCCCCCACCCTCGCCTGCCGAGGAGGGAAAATCGGGAGGAGGAGGAAAGGGAGGCGGAGGAAGAGGAGGAAGAAGAAGAGGAGGAGGAGAGGAGGATAGGAGGGAGGGGGAGTCGACCCACCTCGCGAAGTCCGGGCCCGCTGGCAGCGCCGGGGCGCCCCGGGGAGCCCGCCGAGCCGAGCGCCGGGGAAGCGGGACGGCTGCGGGCCGCGAGCGAGGCTGGCTCCGGCGCCCGCCCTGCAGACCCCGCCGGCCCGGCTCGGCTCGCCGCTCAGTCTCGGCGGAGAGGACCCCGCGTCAAGGCTGGCGGCCGGAGACAGGCGCGGTGCATCTCAGCCCCCCAAAAAAACTTCCTCCCGGATGCGCAGCATAGAGGAATGTGAGCGCCCGAGCCGCGGCCGCTCGCCCCGCTCGCTCTCCGCCTCCGTCGGCCGCCCCTCCTCACTTCTCCAACCAACCCCTCGCCCTTTCTTTTCTCTCTCTCTCTTTCTCTCTCTTTCTCTCTCTTTCTCTCTCTCTCTCTCTCTTTCTCTCTCTCTCTCTCTCCTCTCCGGCTTGACTCCTCGCTTCTTCTCTCTCCTTTCCCCCCTCTGCCTTTTTTTTTTTTTGCAAAAAAAAGGGGGGGGCAGAGGGAGGGAGAGCAAAGAAAGAAAGAAAATGCCAAAGAAAAGGCGCAAATCATACACAATATTGTCTTTTGCGGTTTATCTTCCTGGGGAGAAACTTTCACCTCCTCCGCCGGGCGGTGAGCTCGAGACTGATAGCAGCAATCATTCCTGCAGATAAATGAATTGAAAGGACGACACCGTCCCCCCCTTGATGAATGGGAGCAGGGGGAGGCGTCACGTGCCGCGGGCGCGGCCGCCCATTGGCCGGAGCGCGCTCCCCCCTCCCTTGGCCGCCGTGCCAACGGAGGGCGCGCAGAGTTGCTGCGCGCAGCTCATTGGCCCGCCCGCCTCATCAATCCCAGGTATTGTAAAGCGCTTGACATCCCCTTTTGACAAACAGGGCTGCCAGGAGTAGCAACTTTTTTTAAGCCAAAAATTTCCTCTTCTCATGGAAAAAAAATTTTTTTTGGATGACTTGCTACGATTCCTTTTTTCTTTCTTTTTTTCCTCCTCTTGCAGACGAGTGCATTCGCTTGCTCTCTCCTGCTCTTTCTCCCTCCGTCTCTCTCTCTCTCTCTCTCTCTCTCTCTCTCTCTCTCTCTCTCTCTCGTCCTTCCTCCAACCTGCTCTTGGAGCAGGGACCGGCGACTTCGGGCCTGGTTCAGGGAGCGGGAGGCGGGGATGGGGCCAGGCTGCCCAGCACTGACAATTCCAGAATGTCTCGATTCAGCAACTTTCTTTTCTTTCTACTGCCCCCCCCACACACACACCCCGTTCCAGGGCAGCAAAGAAGGCTTTTGTTATTTGCTCCTTTTGAAGTTTGCTTCCCTCTTGCCTCATCCCCCTCCTGCTTATAATTTAAGATCCCGGGAACACACACGGTCACACCACGGTCCCCTTCACAAGAAATGCGGTTTCTCAGGCTAGCCGGCTGTCTCAGTTTCCCCAATTTTCGCACATCAGCTAGTCTCCCTGTGTCCATCATGCCCCCCCTTCCACACACACCCCAAAATAAACACAGGTGGAGAAGAGTTCTTCATCTCCCAGGTTACTGAGGGCTTTTCTTACCCCCCAGTCCCCCACTGGAAACATTGTTGTCCATTCTTTCCCTTCTTTCTTCTTGAGTTATTCTCCTTTTCCCCTTCTTCCCCTTGCCTTCCCTCTTCCCCCACTCACCCCCTCCTACACCCCTGCTCCCAAGCTCCCAGCCTCTTTCATTCAGGTAAAACTGTAAATTTCCCAAATGCACTATTGTTCTCCTACCCTGGGCCACTCAAAGCTCCCTGGAATTTCCCCAATACTTCTTTTTTTTTTTTTTTTTTTTGGTATTTAAATCCTCCTCCCCCCCTCCCATAGATAGGACCAATGTAAATTTGGTGACATTCAAACCTTTTTCTAGTTCACAAATCAGTCACCCTTGTCACAGTTATTGAAATGCCGCAACTCGCCACACCAGGACGGTGGAAAAAGCGGGCGCGGTCTTTGTGGCCGACCAGGCTTTTGATCGCCAGGGAAAATTTACTTACCTTCAGATGAGTGAGCAGAAAAAGAAATAACACTCCCTTTGATTTAGTTAGGAAAATGCAGACATTTGGATTCAGTGCAAACATACAACACTCGCTTGTTTTCGCGATGCGGCCCTCGATTAACCTGTCTTTGCCCAGCGCAAAGGCTATTCAGCCCCTGTGCCTAGTTGCTTTTTGTCCCAGCCACAAAGAACCATTGACTATATATTAAAATGATTGTTGAAAGGTAGAGAAGTATGGCACTTAAAAGTAGAATAAGAAAAAAAAAATCCCTGTGACTCAATCAATTAAGGAGAGCAATATTCTGCATCTCTCCCCCCCCAAAAAAAAAAAAATTCACTGGGATGCAAGGGGCAGGGGGAGACTGGAGGTTGTCTTCTTTCTCCCCAGCTCAGTTAAAAAAAAAAAGCAGCCTGGGGGCTGAGGGGTGAAACTGGAGCGCCCTACATATTCATTAGGTCTAATTATTTTCTAGTAAGGAAAACACAAAAAGCCAAGAGTCGGAATTCTTCAATTTGCCCTTTGTTTCTAACTTCATTTGGCTTCTTTGCAGCTGAATCCGAGCCCTAAACTCTTTGCACAGACAAAGAGACCTCAACTCATCCTTTCACAGGGAAAGGGCCCCCGGGAGGAGACTCACCAGCGCCCAGGCCGAGAGGAAAAATGAAAATGAATATTATTTATTTATTTCGGTTTGCCCAGCCAGCCCCGCACGGGGCTGAAGGGGCCGGCAGAAGGCAGGGTCAGCCTCGGCAGCTCCTTGCCTTTCTGCTTTTCTGTTCTTTTCATCATTGGGGTCCTTGCTGGGGCTGAGGAGCTGGGCTGCCTTTACCCTTGCTTCTTCCTGGCGCCAAACACACAAAACCTGGGAATCTGGGATTCTTTCTCCTTGTCTAACTGGACCTGTCCCAGTGTTTGAGGTGGTAGTGGTGATGGTGGTGGTGGGAAATAGAAGAGAGAGAGAGGGGGGGGGGGGGAGAGAGAATATCAAATGTTAGGCTCTAGCAACAAGTCTAAGTGTATTGACTCTGCAGCCCCAGCTAACTTGCAGTGGAACAGGGCTGGGAGATGAAGGGACAGGGTTGAGGTTGTTGGAATGATCTTTAAATTAATAATGATGATGATGATGGTATACTTTGTCCCCCCCCCCGAAAAATAAATATCAGGGTTACACTGAGTCTTTTCTGCTGCCCACAAGAAGAAGTTGGAGCTAGTCTCCACTATAATTGTTTTTTTTTAAATCTGATCTGCAATAAGTTTTCTCTCTTGGGGCTGCAATAGAAAGAACAAATATTGAACCCACCTCATCTGCCTTTCAAAAAAGAAAGGGGGGAACACAAGGGAGGGCATCTGAGGGGGAAGGGAACCGTTGGGGTGGAAGAATGAAGAGGAGAAAAAATAATTCTTCAAAAAGAGAAAAATCACTCTTCTCCTCTCCAGTCCATGGACAATGGGGGGGGGGGAGAGACGTTGGCAAGAGGATATTTTTAGGCAACGCATCCAAATATCCAGGGGAAGGGTGAATGTGAGAAAGGGAGGGGGACAAAAAGTTGTGGGTTGTAGAAGTTATCAAGTGGGATTTGCGGTGCTCTCTGCAGGAAACGCGAGCGGCTCCAGTTCAAAGCCACATGCACCAACGTGACATATAAGCCATTAAAATATCATCCTGACGGCTCATTTCTGCTTCATCATACATTCCCTAACTGCTCCCTGAAAGCTGGAAAAGGAGAAATGAAGGATGACCATCTCGCTGGAACCACCAAAGAGAGGCTTGGAGGGGTTTAAGGTCCCCCCTCGGTCACCCCAAAGTAATGTGCAGAAATGAGGTGATGCCGGCAACAGGTGGAGTGGGGTAAGTACATGAATATGGGGATGGGAGTGGGGGCAGACTGATGGGGCCCACACTGCAGGAACCCCCAGAGCAGGCGCCCCTGCCTGAGCCACTGGCACCCAAACCCCCTGGGCAAAGAACTACACTTTCTCCCCCACTCCCTCCCTCACGGACCCCCCCAAAACGAGGGGTGTAGGCCCCACCCCGTGGACACTGAGGGGAGGGGAGGGGGCTTTCTGCGGAGGGGCAGCACTGGAGATGAGTCCATTCTTGCTTTCCAAGGGGTGGGGGGGAGGAGGGCGAATGGCACTCCCACTGGCACAGGGGATGGAAAGCAGCCTGTGCCCACCCCACCTCCCCCCCCAGCCCACCTCCCCTCCCAACCTTAGAAAGTGCCTGGGTGCTCCCAGCGTGGCCACAAGAAGGGGAGTCGTGGCCCAGAGCTGCGCGGTGTGTGGAGGGGTGTCCCCGCAAGCAGCTCCTCTTCCCGGCCCCCAAGACCATGGCCAGAAGGGATGAGTCTCTCCCTCCAGCACAGGGTCCAAAGAGCCTCCGAGGCAGCCCAGCCGGCCGGCCCCGGGGTACAGGGACTCCTCGGGCCCCGGCTGCAGGTGGAGGCCGACTGGGTCAGCACCAGGCCTGGCCTCCTCCCTCGTGCCTAGCGGTCCAGCCTGGCGACATTGACCACTGGGATCCGCTCTCCGCGCGCGCCACGGGCCCGCGAGTTCAGGACTTGGCTTTCTATCTCCCTCGGGAGGTGGAGGAGGGCTGGGGTTGGCTCTTCAGATAGCAGGCCGCATCCATCTGTTCTGGGCACCGTCCTGAACACCCAGGGACACCAGGCGATGGGTCTTTGGAGCCGGGGAGGCGGGAAGGAAAGCTGGGGCAGCCGGAAGGCTGGCAGTGAACGCAGCCTTTGGGGAGACTGGTCCACCGGGGTGGGGGGCGGGAGGTGGGAACCATCGAAGTCTTAAGGCTGGAGAGGGCCGCTGCAGGACTGAGCCTCTGCAGGGGCGCTGTCTGTGAGGAGCACTACGACCCTGAGAGTGACACCCCTTTTTCCTTCCTCTGCCCCAGGGCAGGCTGAGGGTGGACAGGGAGTTAAGGGGCATCCTTAGACGTCCAGGCTGGCCCTTCAGGCGACACTCTCAAGCAGATCCCAGCTACAGCTCTACCACTCCCCTCATCCCCCAATCTGGGGAACTGGAGAAGGGGACCATGCCAGTCTACAGACCCTGGATCCAATTGCCGGGTGATCACTAGAGGACCGTGGTGTGGTTGTAGAGGGCCACTGCAGGTGGCGGTGGCAGGGAAGGTTGAGCTCACTTAGCCTCTGGCTTGGGGGCTTCCAGACTGCCTACACCTAGGACCCTCCTGCCCCAGCCATGGAGTTCTCTCCTGGTTCCAAGGGGCACAGATCAGTGGGTGAATCAGAGAGAGCTTCTGGAGCTGTCAGAGGCTGGAGCCTGCAGACTGCAATGACCTCTGACCTTAAGGAGGCCAACCAGCTATGGGAACCCCCCTCCCCGCCCCAATGAAGTCTGTGGGCACCCTCCAGGAAAAAAATGAGGCCTTTTGCAAATATTTAACTGTCTGCCCTCTCCACAAGCCTGGTCCTAAGGTGGAGGAAAGCAGATCCCAGTAAATTTCAGGTGTGTGCTTCCAGTTGGGGTTGCAATGGGAGAAACAGGTGTAAGAAGCCCTTGCAATCCTGGGGTGGAGGTTTGGGGACTCATTGGGTGGCTAGGGGCCAGCTCTGCTGATATGATTGACTAGGCAGTAGGGTCAGAGTGTGAACCAAATAGAATGGCATTGACCCGGCTTCCCTGTGCCCACCAGGGGCTGGAGCTGCTACAGAGAGCAGCTTGACAGTCCAGTATCTGCAGCACTTGTTAGTTAGTATGCTTGTGGGTTTGGCATGCCTCCTCCCCTCACCCCCAAAACCAAAAGCTAAGGGTAGAAATGACCCAGACTCTAAAGAGAGGGGGGTCTTGGTCAGCGTTGTGGGTGGACAGAGCTCTTGAGGGAAATTCACACCCGTTTCTCTCTGAAAGGCGGCAAAAGGAAATTCTTTTAGTTCCAACCAACCAGGACTTTATCCGTGCCAGGCATCCCACTATGAGGAGATTTTAGAGCAAGGCCTCGCAGCTGGCTGCCCCTGCAGGAATGCAAAGTTGGGGCTCCTTTTCTTTCTTGATTTGTTCAGAGAAAGAGCTCATTACCTTTGGGGATGGATGTCGCTTGGTTAGAAAGACTTAAGAATAAATAAAAACCCTCTGGGAAAAGGTGAGTTTCTCCTTTCTTGCCCCCCCCCCCCCACACACACATCCGCCCTTTCTCACATGGGACCTGAAAAAAAAGAATGGAGTAAAAAAAAAAAAAAAAAAAGAATGGAGTATGGGAAGGGTGGAGACAATGAAGCTAGCTCAATCACAGATTTGGGGGCAGAAGGGAGAGAGAGAAAGAGAGATGGTGAGAGAAAGAGAGAGAGAGAGGGGGAGAGAGAGAGAGAGAGAGATATCTTCCAGCAAAGAGAACTGGAAGCCCTTTGAGATAATAGCAGAGCCCCACTTGGATTTGGCCTGTGGTTCAACAAGTTAAACAACCCCTTGTTCAGTGGACTGGAGTGTCGAGACAGGCGGCCATCCTCATTGACAGAGGGCTCGCTGTGTTTGTCCAGCCTGAGACCTTTTCAATGACTGTTTGTCTTTCTAGACCAAATTGAGGGTTGGGCTGGGTGGATCGCCACGGTCTGACTGCTCCACTGCTGTCTGACAGATGCAGAGGTCTCCAGTGTGGGTTTCAGGGCAGAGAGCTCTAACCACAAGATGAAGCTGACTTAAAAAAAAAAAAAAATCTATGGGGGAGGGCAGGAGATGCTGACTCTGACCTTCTTAATCAAGCAATAGGAACAGCCAGGACCAGATGAGAAAAAACAAGAGGCCCCCAAGCCCACCCCACCCACTACACACATCCCAATAGGGTAGATTTTATATTAATGTTGAAAAGCTAAGCAGTGTTGGCTCCCAAATGGGTCCGGGGATGAGAGCCATTTAAAGATAAGTGATTCCACACCACCCTGGGCCAAACAAGATCTACAAAGAAATTCCTGTCTTTTCAATACTTACAACTCAATTTTTGAATCCGATAATCTCCCAGAGGACACACAGCCCTCCCCATCACATCTCACTAAACTCAATTAACAGGCTTAAAGGAAATAGTGGGGGCTTCTCTACAACAAATGCAAATTCTAGAACTGAGGGGCAATGGGACACTGACTAGCAGAAACAATGGTTAATTCTACCTGCTAGGCAGATCATCAAATAAGTTTCATATTTTTAAAATCTGGGGAAATTATTATTTTTCTGCATATTTTTATCTCCAAGACTGTATCATGTATGCAAAAAAAAATTATGTAGTTCCTAGCAGAGTCCTTCTAGACTAAAAGCCTTTTCAGATCTACAGCTTCCTGTCACTCACATTCAGGCCACAGCTTCTTGCCATACAGACAGGTCTGAAATTGTTTAACTCATGACTCTCCCTCTTTTCTTCTCAGTCTCAAAGTCAGAAAATGAGATACAAGACTTCCTTGGTGATGAGGAAACGATTACGGCTTTACCGGAACACCCTGAAAGAGTCAAGTAAGTTCCACTCCTCTTTTGAATCTTGGTTTGGCTGAAGTGAAATTTGTGGAGTAGAAAGTTTTCATTCTGTCTTGTGGTTCTATTGGGGTTGTAAGTTGGAGGTGGTGGTGGTGGTGGTGGTGGTGGTGGTTGGAAGTACTTCTTGAATCCAAATGAAACTTAGAGACAGCTTAGTCTTTGATGCACATCTATACAAATCAATGTAGCAGATGTCCTACCTACCTGCTGAACCCCACTCATTGCCTCCCCTCCCATGCCTACTCATCTAGATGTTTTAGCATTCATATTTGATGACTCTTTCATTGAAACAAACCACCCCTGACCTTCTGTAGTTCCACTGTCACATAATTCTATGACATAGTCGTCTTGAATTCATTTCCGGATGATTTGATTGGAATGAGGTTTGACATGTATTGGCTTCCATGAAAGGAGCAGACTTTGATCTTGGTGATGGGACTTACATGATATTCCGCATCCTTCCCAGGGACACCAGCCTTCTGCAATGTGGTGGTCAAGACGTTCCCACAATGTGGTGTCTGAGCAGGGAGTGACTGACAGCCGTTCTGTCAGGAATACCTTCATTGTAAAGAGTTTAATTTAATATTCCATTTAGAATAAGCATATGATTTAGGGTTGGGTGTTTCCCCTTCCAGGCATCTCGTTTCCTCATTTCAACTATACCACCAGCTGAGGGTTGCCTCCAACGGGCTATTCCCTGAGTGGTAGGAGAATCAACCTTCTGAACAAAAGTTAAATGGACAGCTCAGGCGAGGGCTCCCTTCTATTATCTGATGATGATTTGATGGCAGGAGTGTGATTATTATGTAAATTCGGTTGTTTTGATTCTTCAAGGCCGTTTGGGAAGATCCTTGAGCTATACTTCTGAATCTTTCATCCAGAGACATTCTGCAGCATCGTTACTTGGAAACTTGTTCTCCAAGTGTATTCATATTTTCTTTCACACTATGTTCCATTAGTGATGACTTTGTCCCATAACTTCCACAACTTTAATAATAAGGCATGCCCTCCTTTCCCTACAAGACCCTGGTGGGGCTCATCTCCTTTGCACAATCTGGGCTTAAACATATGGTGGACATTTGGAGGTTTAAGTGATATATATATATATATATATATATATATATATATTTTTTTTTTTTTTAGAGACAATTTCTCACTAAAAGATCACTAAAATCTGAACAGCCATATTCCCTTGCTGACCAGAAATAGAGCAGAGGGACTTGAACAAGTCATTTCAGGAGCAGAACATTCAGGCAGCAAGGTTTATGCTTGGCCAATCTCTGGGCTGTGCTTCAACTCTGGGGTCCTATTGTGGCCATCCCCTGTCACAAACAGTCATCAGTTAGCACTGTTTACAGGATCAAAATAGACAATCAGTCCAACCATGAATCTTAACCTCCCTCATTTCTTTCTCTTTCAATGAGGGAGAGGTTAGACACTCCCCTATTTGAGACAGTGGTGTGAGAAGTGTTGGAAAATGACAAGGTCATTCACTAATGATGTTATTTCTATGCTAGCAGAAATATGAACTAGCAAGTCACTTGATTTTATGCTACTGTGTTGATGTGGTAGGTGGGCATGCAGACAAAGGTGGTTAGAACATGATTCTGAATGTGGGGGATGGCGGTGGAATGCTTTCTAAACAGGCCACAGGGAACTTTCCAGTGCATCTTTGAATTCTATCAAAGACCTCTGAAAGTCCCAATATGTCCTTTTTCTACAAATCAAGCAGGGCAGTGCGCTCAGCAATAAGATAAACCACCCCACCCATCAGCATAGTTCGGAATAGAATGCTCCAACCAAGCAGTTAGTGTTGGGGTAAGTGCAATGAAATAATCTGAAAGAAAATTCTTAGTGCTTCTTAAACTGCCCAACAGTCACAGAAGCTCGACTCTTTGCTACCTGGACACTGGAAGGTTCCAAGAATCTCCTCTGAAGATGGATGTATGCCTCTCTGGCACTATGTCCCATTCTGTCATCTACAGATGTGGCCTGTTTGGGGGCTTATTTCAGATATATGCCTTAGGAGCCCCTTATAGAATCACCCCCAGTTTCCTGTCTACACATATTAGTCGAGGAAAGAGGTTTTTTTTTTTGTTTGTTTGTTTGTTTTTTCCTTTCTTCCCTATCACCTGGAACATGTCGTCAGGGGAGAATGCCTGGCCCTACTGCAATATTTAGTCGACCAAGGTATGAACCACATAGTTCCAACAATGTTCAAGAATCAGGCAACCTTAGTGACCTGCAGGTCACCTGACCCCTGGCTACTCAGGAAGATGTGGGTCCAGATGTTTCCAGAGCATCCAGAGCTGGCTGCATCTGGGAAAGAGCTCCATGGGGCCAGGCTACTGCCTGAAATTTTGGCTGAATCAGATGTATCTGCCCTCTTGCTGTTGGCACAAGAAGCCATACACATGTTCAAAGTTTTTTCAAGGGTAAAGCTAACAAGAGAAACTGCTAACACCTGTGAAGCTCCATCTCTGGGGTCCAGGGAATCAAAGCTGAGAATTGGGGGGAGGGGGAGTGCAGAGTGCTAGGTGGGGGAATACTGCATCTTTCTTTTCAACACTTTCTAATGGGAAGTTAACATTTTCTTCTCTGGTGATTGTGGGCAACAAACACAGGAGAATTAGAGGTCACTGATCATACTAGACTTCCAAAGGGGTTGAAAGCCTATCAGCTCAAATACCCAGATTATTCAAAGGCTTTGATGCAGGTGTGTGTGGGGTGTCACAGTCGATAAAGTAAGGGACTGATCTCTGTGCAAATCAGTTGTGATGTAAGTTGGAGGCTCACTCTCTCTCTCCCTCTCCTCTCTCTCTCTCTCTCTCTCTCTCTCTCTCTCTCTGTGTGTGTGTGTGTGTGCATGCTTGACAAACCTACATGGCTAATGACTGGGTCCAGGTAAGAAATCCAGGAGGCAAGTGCAGGACTATTGCAAAGGTCCTTGAAGGTTAGGCCTTAGTAACAGATGTGGGGCTTCTAAGCTTCCTTTTGGAGAAAAGAGTTAGTCAAGAGATTACAAAAATGAACACACTTTTTCTTTTTAATTGCTGTTGCTTTGTTACTTTTGGAACCTTTTGTAGACTCAGCTCAGACTGACCTAGGCAGCTGCATCATCCAACTAATACCTTCATGATGGGCAGCCTTGAAATCACTTGGGTTTTTGTTTGTCTTTTGAGACAAGGCAGTCCCTTGCCAGAGACCCAGCTGGGCTAGCACTCATGGAAGAAAACACACAGGGGGGGGAGAGCAGAGAAAAGACCTCAGTGGGCAGAGGAGTAGATTTCCAAAATAATTTTCTTAAATAGTATTAATGTGAGAAGGAGTGAAAGACAGAGGAGATAAATCCATTTAGTCTCCATGTTGCTTTGCAGAAGCCCTTGGTCTCTACAACAGAGAGGGGTTCCTCTGTCAAATGCTTCCACCTCCTCCCCCTTTTTAAGTGCTATGGCAATATCTATTGGTAACAGTGTTGAAACCAGAGTAATAACAACAACAAAATCTGGAATTATCAAACCCTGGAGGAAATTGTTGAAGTTAAACCCCAACCAAAAAAAAGTAGCAGTGAGCATGGAACAATGTACTCAGTCTCCAACACTCTATCTGTCCTTAAAAATAAGCTGATTCTCTTATTATTTTTTTAAGTCTTGTATAATTGGATTAGGAATGTTATAGGAAGAGCCCTTGGTCCTAGGGATGGGTGGAGCAGCTCAATCAGCCTTGGGTCAGAGGTGCTTGTTTTTGCCCAACTCTGTAACCTGTTCGTGGTGTGGGGTGTCTCGCTCAACCCTTCACGCTTCTCTTACATATCCAGACCTCTCTTTGCTTTGGGGGCGCCCTTTTCGGCCTCCAAGGAGGCCCCATATTCAGGTTACATTTTCAGTCACAGAATGAAAGGCAAGGCCAGCAACCTTTTAAATTCCCGAGCACAGCAGACAGCTCGAGCTGGCTAGCGCAAACAAAGGACGCTCCTTCTGTTTAGGCCACTCTCGGCCTGGCGGGAACTTCCCACCGCCCCCCACACACACACATCCCACTCCATTTTACTCAATCCCACCCCATTCCTGGACGCAGAAATCCGCACCCCCAGGCGTCGTCCTGGCAAGAGGAAGCTCTGAGTTTTCGGACCCTAAATGGACTTTGGAGCCTTCAATAGCTCCCTCCCGAACCCCGAGGACCGCCAAGGCTGAGAGAGGCAGAGACTCCGACCACCCGCAGGCAACAAGTGGCCAGAGCTGCAAGTGGGAATGATCCCCAAGTGTGTGTGTGTCTCTCTCACCCTCCCCCCTCCCTCCCAGATTCTCTATCTGGTGGCGGGTTAGTGGGGGGGGGGTACCACCGAAAAGTGATAGAGGCGCTGTCCCCCTGTACTGCGCGCCCCTGGCCTTTGTTTCTGTGGCCGGCCGGCCGGGATGATCTGTGGCCCCAGGCTGTGTGTGTGTTGGGGGGGGGGGGTTCAGGGGTCAAGGTGAGCTACTCCCGCCCGCCACCCACTCGTGGCCTTGGGTTCAGGCTGGACTTCCGGCTTTGCGAGTCCCTGGGCGCCCCGGACCTTCGCAGTGAGAGGAGTTGGGCAAGGCTAAGTCTGGGAGAATAGAGGCAAAGACAGAGGGGGAGAAGCGATAGGATCCAAGAAGGAGAAAGTGTGTCCACAGGTTTGGACAAATGAGAGAAAGAGAGAGAAAAAATTTAAAGACAGAGAAAAATGAAAATTTAAAAGGGGAGGGGGCTGGGAATACACACACCAGACATTTCGGGAAAAGCGAGAAAAAGAGAGCAGGAGCCAGAGCTGCAAGCCCACGATCTGCTCCGCCCGCGGCCACACGCTCATTGGCCGCCTCGGAACCCGGGAACCCGGCTCGTCCTCCCGGCTGGGGTGGGGGTGGGGGGTGCAGGGCGTTCAGGCGCCGGCCCAGCTTTCACCTCCCCGCCCCATTCGCACACAACACCGGGTGCCCCCCTTCAGGCCCGGCCAGCGTGGAGGACAATACTGCAGCGCGACACCCCCTTCCCTAAGCCGCGGTGAATGGACGCGGCGGGGCCGAGTTGCACGCAACCCCGGGAACAGCAGCGCTGAACCGCCCCGCCCCGCGCTCCCCAGAGAAGGGGGGAGGAGGAGGGGGGAGGGGAGCGGCGGCGGCGGCGCCCGGGTCAGGACGCATGAGCAGTGGAGGCCGGAGAGAGAGGTTGGTGGGCCAGGAGGTGGGGCCCGCGATTGAGCGCTTGTGTATGCGCGCGCACGCGCACTTGTGTATATCTGTGTGCGCGCGAGAGGGCGAGTGCGCGCGCGCGTAGCCGTGTGAGGCAGGACTTGTCATCGTGACGTCAGGCAGGGCCGCGGACCAATAGGCTAGCTGGGCGATTGTTTCTCTCGGCCGGCTCGGGAGGCCTCCCAGATTCACTATTCACTCTTCTCCCGCGTCCCGCTGCTGCCTCTGCGGCGCGCGGGATTTCAATTAGGCGTGAGACAGGGAGAGAGAGCGAGCGAAAGAGTAGAAAGTCAAACTTGAGCAGAGGGGAAAAAAAACTTTGCTAAAGTTTTTTTATTTTTGTTTTTATTATTTATTTTATTATTAATAATACTTTTATTTTGCGGTTGTCTGTCCTCTCCCCGCTGTCAGTGACCGCGGCCTGAACGGCAGGGATCCGGGGAGCCCCCGGGCCACGATGCCGCCGCGCGGAAATCAGTGTACACGGCCAGGCGCTCCGGCGCCACCCCCACTTCCCAACACTCCCACCTCCACTACCTCCATGCACCCCCTGCTAGCCACCCCCTCATGCACCCCAGGAAGGTGGCCGCCGGGCGCCCGCGGGGAGCCCGGTCCCAGGGCCCCCCAGCAGACTCAGCACTGCGCCACCCCCTGACCCCTCCGTCCGGCTGCGGCTCCGGGCACGCCCCGCGGCTCCCTCCCGCCAGCAGCCCGGACGCGCCACCCGCCGGGCTCCCAGGCCCCGCGCTGGAGGAGGGAGCGGGGTGCACCCCGGGGCGCCCGGCGAGGCGCAGAGGCCGCGCCGCCCCTTCTCATGCGCGCTGTTTGTCTCGACAACAGGTAGCAGCTCCGGACACCATGGCCCCCCGCTCGCTGTGGCCTCCAGCCCCTCCTCGGCGTTCCCGGGCCTCCCGGAGCATCCTCCCCAGGCCTCCCCCGGCGGCCCTCTGAACGGACTCCTGCGCCTGGGGCTCCCCGGAGACATGTACGCGCGGGCCGAACCCTTCGCGCCCGGGCCGGTGGCCCGCAGTGATGCCCTGGCGGCGGCCGCGGCCCTGCACGGCTACGAGGGCGTGAACCTGACCGTGAACCTGGCCGCACCCCACGGGCCGGGCGCCTTCTTCCGCTACATGCGCCAGCCCATCAAGCAGGAGCTCATCTGCAAGTGGCTGGCCGCCGAAGGGCCCGCGCCCCCGCGCCTCTGCTCCAAAACTTTCAGCACCATGCACGAGCTGGTCACGCACGTCACTGTGGAGCACGTCGGCGGCCCCGAGCAGAGCAACCACATCTGCTTCTGGGAGGAGTGTCCGCGCCAGGGCAAGCCCTTCAAGGCCAAATACAAACTTGTCAATCACATCCGAGTGCACACGGGCGAGAAGCCCTTCCCCTGTCCTTTCCCGGGGTGTGGGAAGGTCTTTGCTAGATCAGAGAACCTCAAAATACACAAACGAACTCACACAGGTCAGTATTCCTCACAAGCTGTCTCCTTTGGTGGGGGGAAGGGGTGGAGGCTCAGGAGTTGGGTCGCCCCAAGTTCTCCCAGAGGGAAAGAGGAGAGGGGGGATGTTTTGCTGTTTCCATGAGTCAACTCCATCCAATATTAATTATGTCCTTCTATGCAGAGAGTCGCAGAAAGCGTCCTGAGGCTGTGCTTGGAAGGAGAGTTGGTGGGGGTAGTCTCTGTTGGGGTGGTGGGGAACGAATGTGCTAGGATCTCTGCATATACAAATGTGTGCACCCTCCTCCGAGTTTAATTTCAAGGAATATAACAAGAACACATAGCCCCTAAAGTCCCTAAAGATGGAGAAACGACGATCTAACTTTTCCTGGCTCACTGGGAGTCCTGCAGCTAATACTCATCTGCTTCTCAGCCTGACAACCCAGCTCCCACCAGCACTGAGGGGTCTTCAGCACCTGGGCGCTTTCTTTGGGACTTGGGGGACCCATGGGCTGACTTTGGCCCTGTTTTTGGAGATCTGACCATCCTGAACTTGGCATGTTCACCAAATTCTCTCTTTTGGCTTTAGCAAAGACTCAAGGAGACTCCTCTTCTTTAAGTGTCATTTACCAGAGATGTTGAGTGAAATGGGGACATGTGGGACAAACACACCTGTAGCTCTATTTAACAGACAAGGAGCCTGTGCAAAACAAACAAACAAACAATAACCTGCAAAGTTGACCTCCTCTGGCCAGAAATGTCTCTCATTAATGCAAATACAAGAAGAAAAAAAAAGTGTTCAAGCTTCCCAGAACAGCCTAGAAAGTTACATGAATTAGTTTAACAACCAAAGTTGTTTCTCTCCCTCACAACACCCCTCCCCCAGATTTATGAATTCAACATCTCTCTTCCCTCCATTTTTTTTTTTGAAGGGAGGGCAATAGCAAGAGGAGAAAAATGAAGTTCCACTTGGTGTCCCAGTGCTCCTCCTCTCTGATGTTTTTTCTTACTCTTGGTGAAGACATCAGCACTTTGAGGCACGGAACAACCCTCTCCCCCAGGCTGGCCCTGGCCAGGGAAGAATCTGGCTACACAATTTCCCCCGTTTCCCCACGCCCCCCTCAGAAGTGCTGAGACACCACACATCAGAGCAAAGTCCACTTCCAGTAAACTGCTTTATCCCCCAGAAATGGGTGCATTTTCCCCAGCTGTTTCTCCTTCCCCTGGCATCTGTGCTCCCCCTCTCCTCCCTTGGGGTTTTATCCTTGGGGAGGGAGGCAAGGCAGAAGCCTTCACCCTGCCTCCCCGCTCTCAGGCCTGCTCCTTACTAAGCCGGTGGCTTCAGGGAGAAGGTAGAGAAGGAAGAGCTGTCCTCTGAGCCAGAGAAGGAACTCATTTTTAATGAAAGGGTTGTTTTTTAAACAAACAAACTTTTACTGCTCTTTGCCGGCCTACTGTTTGAAGTCTTTGAAGCAGAAAATGGTTAAATTCTTAGTGCAATCAACCTACAGCAGAGAAGCAAGTTCAGTGCGCCCAGCCTGGCTCAGGTTTGAGTCTATTCAGGACCGAGTTCTCAGCGCGTCCTTCCCACTGGCAGCCCTGATTCATTAGTTTTGGAGTTAAAGTGGTGGGTCGGTTGGGGTGGGGTGAGGGGGGTGTCTAGAGAGCCTGGCCTGCTCTAGCATTTTCCTCCAACCCCCTCCTAAGTAATGAAAGGGGAGGGGACCCCCAACAAAATGTTTCTCAAATGGCAATAGACCTCACTACAAATTATTCATGAAGACAGTTCTCGATTCAACAGGAAAATAATTGCCTTTTCAAATATTAATGACGTTGCATTTCTTCGAGTCACAGAAGTGAACAGGAGCGGATGTCTCCAAAGCTGAAATTCTCCTGGATCCGAATCCCAGACCTGGTTTCGGAGGAAGCCACCCCTGGGCTCATGCTAAAAGGTTTCACTTTGTGGCAGTCTCCGCTGGCCTGGAACAATGGTGCTGCTGCAAGGGGGACACATGCTTCATGCTCCACAGGATCCTGGTTTCCCCTTCCCCAGGATCCTCAGCCTGTGTCCTCACCCCACTGTCCCTCGCAGCTGAGGTTGGAAGCCTGGCTGCGGGTCCCAGCAGAGAGTAAGGGAGAGCGTGTGTCTGGGAGGAGGAGCTGAGATAACAAGTGCCAAGAAATGGTCCTACTGCCCAACTTTGTTTCCTTTTCCTGGCTGCAGCTCTGAGTCTCTGGGAGCAGATGTGGGGCCTGTCCTGGGCCAGGCCATGGCGGTCTGGCTGCAGAGGCCTGGCCCATCCCTGCCTCTCTGCTTTCCCTCACTTGCCTTGAGAGTAGAGCCCAAACTTGGTGGGAGGGAGAGGACAGGGTAGTGGGCTGTGTGTGTGTGTGGGGGGGGGGGCTGGGAATGCAGCCAGCTCCCCCACCCCATCCCTTGCCTCCCAAACGAGGGGAGAGGCAGGCATCAGGGCCCACCTCACCTGACCTCCCAGAGACTTTGCACTGCCAGGCTGCCCAGGCCCTACCATTTCCACCTCTGCTTCTTGTCTAGAAGGAAACAATCCTGTTTTATGTGCCTGTTCAGTGAAGCTCTCCTGAACTGGGAAAGATAGATTGATGGGGGAGAGGAAATATTTGTGTGTGGGGGGGTGGGTAATCAACCTCAGTTCCCAACTCCCCCCCCACACACACACTTTCCCCCCCCCCTGAGCCAATCTAGTTTTATTTTGCAGCCCCTGAAACTGCACAGCTTTTGTAAGTGCTTTTTTATAAAGAAGAAAAAAGTTTGGGTTTCACAGATGCTAACAAGGCTTAGAGGGAGGAGAAAACGAGGGGGGCCAGATAGCAACAGTGATTTAGGCTCCGTTGTACATGTAGATAATGACACTTGGGTCCCCAGAAGGGGCAGATGGACGGAGTGGTGCTGGTGGTACCTTGGGCTCTAAGGTGGCAGCCACAGGGAGGCGAGAGTTGAGCGCAAACCTCTGGCTCAGCCTTGGCTTAGGGACTCTGGGGTGGGGGTGGGGGCTTTGTTTGCTTAAACCTGCCTTCCCCCCCCACACACACGCACAAAGCAACGGTGTTTGGTGGCAGCCGTGACCACTGTTCTCACCACGGTGCCTTTCTCACTAGCTTGCTGCTTGGCGTCTCTCCCAGCCCGAGGCGCACGACTTTGAGCTATTTGTTTAAAGCGATTGTACACTTCTTCCTGGAGTATCTAGGGCTCCAGCAGCAGCCTGGGCTCCTCGGACTCTCGGAGTTCTTTCCTCCGATCAAATATCAGCCAAGTCCGCCGGCGGCCTGACGGGAAGCTCCGGGAGTGGGGCTTCCCCTGGCCAGTGTCACCCCCTAACTGTGCGATCGCGCCTTCCCGCGGCTCTCCAGGGCATCGCACCACCCAGCCGGGTCCGTCCGGGTCCACCCCGGCGATCCAGCGGCCCTGGTCTCAGCAGAGCCAGGCCGAAGTCACGCTCACCCCCAGAGCCGTGGCGCTCACGGTGCGATTGCGGGAGACTCGGCCCCCAGTCCCTGGGACGCCTGGGCCGACCTTGTAGGCCACGGCCTTAGAGGCCTGCTCGCCGGGCGTGGGTGGGCTGGGGAGGCCAGGCAGCCTGGGGCGGCCGGGGCGGAGGGGCGAGTGGGCTGCTCGGCGCTGCGTCTCCCGGAGGCCACTGGAGCCGCGAAATCAAATCTTCCTGCCGGCGCCAGTAGATCAGGAGGGATCGCGGCCGGTTTAGGCCAGATTGGAAGAATGCTGCTAAACGTTTGCCCTCAGGGGGTAAAAGGAAAGGGGGAGGAGGCTCGTTTTCCCTGTTTAAAAAAAAAAAATCGCCTCGGAAATGAATCTTTGCTCAGAATACCTTTTCCCGCGGCACGAAGCCGCACTCCTAACTCTTCTGGGCTGCACCTCCGAAAGGACTCGGCCGCCTGGACACTCCGACAAAACCGACTGCAGGAAACCGCCCGGCGGAGCGGGGCGGGCTGTGTGTGTGCGGGGCGGACTGCGGGGCGGGGGGCAGGGAGGTCTGGTTGGGAGACCAGCTTTAGACCCACCGGAGGTCAGCTGGCCCCTCAGCTCCGGCCTCCGGGTTCTCACTTGGGGGGAAGGGAGATAAAGAAGAAGGGGGGGCTGAAAATTGGGAGGAAAGCAATTGTAGGGGCGCAGCCTGGTCCCCGGTGGGAACTCAATTAAGATGGAGTCACTGTCGCCCCTCTTGTCCCCCAGCTCCCCCCACACCCAGGCCAAGGCGGGAGAGGGGGAAGGGTGGAGACCTGGGGAGGAGGTGTTTGCTGGGTGGGGGAGAGGCGCAAGGCTGCCCAGGGGGTGTCAAAGGGATGGTTTCTGGGAGTCCTGCGGCGGTGTCTTCTTGTAAAAAGGGAAGGGAAGTTGGGGGGGGTCAAGGGGGCAGGCCCCCCGTGCTAATGTCTCTGCGTTGTCTCCACCAGGGGAGAAGCCCTTCCGATGCGAGTTCGAGGGCTGCGAGCGGCGCTTTGCTAACAGCAGCGACCGCAAGAAACACTCGCACGTGCACACGAGCGATAAGCCCTACACGTGCAAGGTGCGCGGCTGCGACAAGTGCTACACGCACCCCAGCTCCCTGCGGAAGCACATGAAGGTGCACGGGCGCTCGCCGCCGCCGCCCAGCTCCGGCTACGACTCGGCCCCGCAGTCTGCCCTCGTGTCGCCCTCCTCCGACTTCGGCCGAGAGCCCCCGGCGGCCTCCTCGGCGGCGGCGGCAGCACAAAGGGCTGATCTGAGCGAATGGTACGTGTGTCAGGGTGAGGGCCCCCAGGTGCCTCCAAACCCTGCGCCCCTCAGGGGGCCCTGCAGCCGCCGCCGCCGCCGCCGCCGCCGCCGCCGCCGCCGCCGCCTCTGACTGCACGGATTGAGGCAGGAAGGGAAGGGAGGAAGGAAGGAACGGATAGTCTTTTAGTTCGCTTAATAGGCGGAGAAAGACTGTCCATTATTTTTAAAATTATAAGCATAACGCCTATATTTATCCTACAGTCACACCCAGCACCCCCATCCACCCATTCAGCCAGCCACCCACCCTACAGGCGCCCATCCTGCTTGGCTGGCACAGAAGCATCGTTGGGATAAAGACAAAGAGAGAACGAACTAGAAGGGGAGAACCAGTGCGTGCCTGGGAGTCTGTGTGCAGTCTCCGCTATTGCAGGTGGCCACCCTCCGGCCACCGAATGGTAGCGCGCTCCGCAGCTGGGGAACTGGGGGGTCGGGCCTAGGCCGCTAACCAGCCACCGCCGCTCCCATTTGCAGGCTCCTTCTGGAGCAGCAGATGCCCGAGGTTCCTTTGCTTCGGGCCTCCATGCTCCGACCCTTAGGAACAAAACTACTCAGTCCCCCAGTCCTACAAAGTCCAACCATTTCTGTGAAGGTGGCAGGAGGGAGGAGGGGTGGTCGGAGCACTCCCACCATCAGACTGATCCTCCCCCTGGGGACTCTAGGGAGGCACTAAGTGGTGTCTATCTTCCCAGGGCTCAGTCTCCACCCCTTCCCCCTCCAGCTTTACATAGTTGCAGTAGGGGGTGAGTCCCAATCACAGTGTATGTAGACAAAAGAGCTCTCCAGGGGCTTTAGGAGTTCCTGCTGAAAGACGTCCCTGGAGCCGTCGCTCTCTTCCCCCTGCTGGCGCTTCTGTGGACACCACGCCCAGTGGAATGTTTGGGGTAGTTGGTACTGGGGCACAGGGTAGGCTAGTGACATCACAGAGCCGGAGCTTCCAAAAAAGAGGAGCCTGCCTTGGGCCGCCGTGAGCCCATCACATCCAAGTCTGGCATGGCTGGTCAAAATTCGCACGGATGTTGGTCATATTTTAAAATAATAACAATAATAATGATGATGATGTCGGGATGGGACATGAAAGCTAAGCTACAGTAATAAACATTGTGGAATCACCCAGTAGATCTAGATTGAATGAGTAATTGATTTGATGGAGGCCATGTTCTCAGAAAGAAAGAATAAATTCCTAAAAAGATGCTAGAGGCAGAGGAGAGGAAGGTCTTTGCAATTGTTGCCAAAGATATAGAAGAAAGGGGGGGGTGGACAGTCCCCAGTCTGTCACCCTTTGCAGGGAGCACTGGGGTTGCCCCCAAATCCTTGTTAAAATTTGGAGAGAGACAGAGTGAAAGTAACAAAAAGAAAAAGAGGTATAAAACTTTACCAGACCCATTTCAGTCCCCTAACAATTTGGGGCTAGGACAGATAATGGTATTCCTGACTAGGAAACCACCACCCCCCTAAAAAAAAAATCTTAAAAACTCAGAACAGCCAGCAGGAGAGTTTCAGCCCTTCCATTCCGCTTTTTTCCTCCCCACCCCCTTTTCCAAATACCATTAGAGTATTTATACTCCTGCCTTCCAAAGTCCTGCATTTTCCACAAGGCAAATAATGTCCTAACTGCAGTTTTCAATACCTTCTAATAAAGCTCCAAATCTGGCAGACATTCTCAGTGAAGCCTGTGTGATGAAGAAGGGACAGCCATTTCTTCATCTTCCCTTTTTGCCTCCCCCCACCCCCTAAGCTCCAGCAGGACCCAGCTGCCACCTCCTGGCCCAGGATCGAGGGCCCTGTGTAAACTACCGGTTCCCACCGGGAACCGGGTCCCAACGTTCGGTGGCCAAGGTGCAGAGGGCATCTGACCATCTTGCTTCTGAGGACAGTGTCTCCAAATGCATCCCCCTTCCCTGCGTCACTAGGAATCGTTTTCTCTTTTATTCCATCTCTCTCTCTCTCTCTCTCTCTCTCTCTCTCACACACACACACACACACACACACAAAATAAAGAAAGAAAATAAAAATGTTGAGCCTGCCACTAATCGCCTTTAATTTTTCATTTGCTTGTTACAGATGTCCACCGCGTTGCCCGCAAGGTAATCTGGCCCCGCGCAGCTGAGCGCCCTCATCCCGCGCCTGCGACATCAAAGGTCCGCGCACAAAGCAATGTTTCTTCGCCACGGTGCATCTTCATGGTAAGTTAGGATTTCTATGGCAATGGGCAAGTCGCACTGAAATCCTGAAAGGCCGAGCCTGGAGCCCGTCCAGGCTTTTCATTAAGCACATAATATTTACGTCTAACAGGCCTTTTTTCTTGTGTATACAAGTATATATTTTTGTTTGACGCGGACTAAATCATTTTCATTTAATTTCCGGTAAACAAAACCCACGCGAATGGGCACTTGTTCCCGATCATAATAAAAATGGATAATAATGCGGGGGAAGAAAAAGGCCGCTTGAATCGCCGCTCGGCCCCCTTTGTTTCTGCTTTCTGCGGTGATCAGAGGGCGCATTTGGGTTTGATGGCAAGTTTCTAAAGGCGAGGAAATGGTTTGTAAGAGGGGAAAGAAAAGGAGAAAGGTCTAATCAAGCTCGGGTTGTTCAAAGAGTCCGGGCTTGGGGGGTTGAAAGTGTGGAGTTTGACGGAGCTGATCATGCCGCGTTAGGCTCGCCATGGCAATGTGCGCGGGGAGCGGCCTCTTCAAAGAAGGCACACTTCACTGCAGACACTCTATTAAGATACATTTGCGTTGACCTTTGCTTTCACGCCATTTAATACTGTCACCGCACTCTCCAGCATATACTTCCTCCGTAAGACCTGCCTCCCATCCCCCCCACCCCACCTCTCAGCCTTTCGGGGTTCCCCCCTCGTATGCTGAGGTGTGGAGGGTGCGCTCCGTAGACGCTTTCAGGAAAGGGAGGAGCCGGACTCCAGCGATTCTTGACTGCGTCCCCCCCCCCCCCAACACCAACCCCAGAAGCCCATGGCACAGGAGTGGACTGACCGTAGGGCAACCCTAGAAACTTAACAAATGAGCACCCTCCCCCCTTCTCACCCCCAGCTCCTGTTTGAATTTGAGTAGGACGTAGGAGCCACCCTAGATGAATCTGGGAGGATGTGGGAGGAGAAACTCAGACTGTACTTTTGGGGTCTTAACTCTGCCCTCTATCCCAGGATAGTCCATCCTTGCCTCACCCATTCTAGAAATTTCTTGTAAGTTCCCCCCCCCCAATTAATTTTTCCCCAGGTGGGATGTAGGGGATCCCTCAAGCCTGAATAGGACCTAGGCAGGAACTCAAAAGCCCAAGGGCAAGGGGATAGGGAAGATGGCAGGAAAGTTAGAAGTCCATGTCCCCTTAATTGTCTTGTTGTTTATTTTATCCAAGTGCCCCAGTGAATAGGGGAAAAATAAACATGGTGGAGAAAAAAAAATCAAACAGAGGAGTCTTCTTTAGTGCCAGTCCTTGTGGTTGAATAAAAAGGATGGTCCACTTTCTATTGAGCTGAGAAATCTTTGAAGTGGGAATTATTATCTGAGACATTCCTGCTTGTCGTCCTAACAACGCTGATGAAACGTAAAAGGTTCTTTGTCAGCGATTTGTTCTCCTCTTCTGTCAAACTCGCCCTGCTCCATGAGTTTCCAACCGTTTCTAAAGTGATAAAAATCAAACTTCTTCTTTCTTCCTCTCTCTCTCTTTCTGTCTCTCTCTCTCTCTCTCCCTCTCTCCCTCTCTCTCTTAACCAAAAGCACATTCACTACGTTGACTGATAAACTTTAGGGCTAAGTCCAGCAAAAGGAAAAGCAAAAGTGATGTGGAGACATGAGGTCCAGGGCCTGTGGAGGTGTGCAGATGTGGAGGGATTCTTTGCACTGGACATTGGAGGGGAAAGGATGCAGAGAGGGGCAGGCTAAGGTTATGTGCCCCAAACCCCAAACCCACATTTATGTACATGCTCCTCTCTGCTGTAGTCTACCATCCATGAGACAGTCCAAACCAGGTCACCTAGAAGAGCTTTCTTTGGGAGATCCCTCCCTCAAGTTTCCAATATTCTCCTCCAGAATTCTTGGAACGCCAGGCTTCAGTCAAGCGGTTGGTAATATTTCCTGCCCGCTCCACCCCACCCCACCCCCCACCAAGACAATCTCTGCTAAAAATAGGCTCATTGTGTGTTTCTTCCCAAGCCCCAAAATCAGTGAGCCCTCTTGCCATTAATGGAGGGGCTTGAGGGAGAGAGACATTATAATATTTCCCACATCTTGGCAATTGGAGTTCAGAAGGTTTAGTCTACAAGATAATGATCCCAGAGTGCATGCAAACACCCCTCCCATCCACATATGCAGTCCCTCTTCATTTTATATTCATGCCAAGGAAGGAAACTTTCACCCTGTCCAGTTTCTCTCCCTCCCCAACCTCCTAATGTGGTTTTTCAAGGTGGTTTTAAATAAGCAAGACTCTTGCCACCTCCCCACCCTGTGTGTGCTGACTAAATGATTTGTAAAGAAGTTTCCCCAAGCTGTAACCCATGCTGTTATTATAGTTGCTGCAAAATGTTGTCTCTTATATTGATTTTTATTTGTTTACTGGAGGTCCCCATATGTTTGTTTATATTGCTAATTTATGGGAAAATGTAATGATTGCAATGAACGTGAATTATACAGACAGGCAAATGTTTTTGCAATCATAATTCACACAAACAAAAAGGAAAAAAGAGCCTGGATGAAACCTTAGACTCCTTATCCATACTGTCTGTGTGATTTATCTTGGTCCCCTTAGCACCTTTAAATTATGAATTAACTTGAAAGAAAAAAAAAAGTTGTTACGTATTTGACTGAAAGTGATTGTTGAATGATAACATAGTAGAAAGCTGTGGCTTAATCTTGCTGTACATATGTAATAATGAATTGAAACCTGTGATTCTTTTTTTCCCCCCCTCTGCCCTCTCTAAATCCCTTTGTATACATGGAGATCCATTTTGCTATTTTGTTTGGAAATAAATGATGTGATGTTTACCTTCCTCTTTGAAACTGAGTGTTCTGTTATTGTGTTGTTATCTGGGGAGAGATTCAAGACTCTCCCACCAGCCTTGGAGATCACAACCAGTTGTTCAGGGCAGTGCGATGGGAGAAATTCACCAAACTGGTCACCTCAGAGGTTTTTCTCCCCACACCATACCCATCCACCCCACCGCCGCCCAGTGACATTGATACTCATCAACACATTTACGGAAACACCAGGAAAATCATGCAAGGTTGCTCACAGTGTCTTCTCAAACCACCTCTGACTTCCCAGAGAAAAACCTGGCAGTTGGCAGAGATAAAATGGGGGGTAAAGTGGGGCATGGAGAAGGAGAGACCAAGCTGGTTTCCAGATCTGCTTATATCCTTTTAGGTTGCAGGGGACCCTGGTTACCTACAAGAGTCCTCCTAGCTGGACCCCACTACTTCTGGAAGTAGTCTGTGCTCAGACCCCTGAGTCTCTTCATAGGGCCACTAAGTTCTTTTCAAAAGTGCTTTATGTATTAGGCAGAGACAGACACAGAGAGAAATCAATAGGGTAGGGGAGATAGAGAGACACCTGCACACTTGCTTCAATTCTCTTGAAGCACTCGCCCTGCAGGTGCAAACAGGGTGCTTGAACCCCAGTCTTTGTACATAGCAACATGTGTACTCAACTGAGTGTGCCAAGCCCCAGGGCTGAGTTCTAAGGAGCACCACCATGATACACATGCTTCTCCACTGGAACAACACTAACAACTTTTTTAAAAAAAATTCTTCTTCTTCTAAGGTTTGCTTGGACTACTTATGAAAAAGAGTGGCCAGAGCTGTTGGGATACTGTACAGATGTGGTTGAGTTAGGCAGGACCCACAAACCACCATATTTCCATGCGAGTATTATTATTTACTTATCAATCTTCTGCCTTTTTTTAAAGTGACTCCTCCACCACCACATTACCCCCTCAGGGTATCGCCCATTCCCACCAGCCGAAACCCTAGCAACCATTGCTATGGAAGCTTTCTACCTTCCCAGAGTGCCTTGTTTTCTCCGCCCCCTTTTCTAGCCAATCCTGTCCAGACTTGCCACTTCCAGAATTCTCCCATAAAAGCCTCTGCTGTTTGCACTCTCTCTCTGTTTTTTCTCTTCCACCACCGGCCTAGAGAAGGGCATAGTGGGAGGCGACCATTTTGCTAGCTCCACGTGGCCGGAACCGCTGTGCCCACACCCAATTCTGGGGCCCACACCCAATTCTGGGGCGACAGTGTGAATAAAGATTTGCATTCCTGCTCCACCACAAATTCCTGGTCTCTTCTCTCTCCCCCCCCCAAAAATCAAACTGATTTCTTCTTTTTTTCTTCATTTTTTTTTCTTTATTAGGGGGATTAATGGTCTAAAGGAAAATACAGTAGTTGGTACATGTATAACATTTCTTGGCTTTCCACATAACACTCACTCTAACTCTCCCCATGTTCTCCTTTGCCATCATGTACCAGGACCCACCTAGGATCTCCTCCACCATCAGCAAACTGATTTTTTTTTAATTTATTTTTTATTTAAGAAAGGATAAATTAACAAAACCATAGGATAGGAGGGGTACAACTCCACACAATTCCCACCACCCAATCTCCATATCCCCTCCCCTCCCCTGATAGCTTTCCCATTCTCTATCCCTCTGGGAGCATGGACCCAGGGTCATTGTAGGTTACAGAAGGTGGAAGGTCTGGCTTCTGCAATTGCTTCCGTGCTGAACATGGACGTTGACTGGTTGATTCATACTCCCAGTCTGCCTCTCTCTTTCCCTAGTAGGGTGGGTCTCTGGGGAAGCAGAGCTCCAGGACACATTGGTGGGGTCTTCAGTCCAGGGAAGCCAGGCTTCCTGATGGCATCTGGAACCTGGTGGCTGAAAAAAGAGTTAACATACAAAGCCAAACAAATTGTTGAGCAATCATGGACCCAAAGCTTGGAATAGTGGAGAGGAAGTGTTGGGGGGGGGGGGTACTCACTGCAAACTCTAGTGTACTTCTGCTTTCAGGTATGTATTTTGCACTAGTTTATGGATATGTGTGAATATATGCTCTCTCTCACAGAACCTGGTCTACATCTAGGTTTTGGGACTTTGTTAGAAAGTGAACCACTTGGAATGGAATTAGAGAATATTATAAAAGGAAAGGTCTCACCCGAGTAATGAAGCTGAAGGGTGTCATTCCACACCTGAAGTCTCTGGACACAGTCTGAGCTGAAGCATGTTGAGGTGGCAATCATTGCAGCAAACTGATTTCTTACCTGCACTGCAGTCAGGGGCCTCTAAATGCCTGTCCATTCACTCTCATCCTGTTTCCCCCTCATGACCCACTGCAGAAGCGACCCTGTCCCCCTGGTTCCTCACAGGGGTGGTGGTGGGGGTGATATGAGTAAAAGAACCAGGGCTCCTGAGGTAGGAGTTTTTATAGCAAGGACTGCAATCCAGAAGAAAGAGTGGTGGGAGGTGGGCTGAACGACAAAGCATGCACTGGGATCTATACCACCTCTAGGGAATGTCCCCCTGGAACCTTCCAGGACCAGCCGGAACCTGGAGTCCCCAAGCAGCAGGAGGTCCAGGTAGACACAGAGACCTCCACCTCCATCCCCCCACATACATATGTAAATAAGTGGTGGACCATCTCTGTTTCAGTTTTATCTTCAGTCTACTCAGTACTAGTATCATCTCCCCCTCTGTCCATGCTGGGCAGGAGGAGATGGGGGGGGCACCTTCAGCTGGGGGAGATAGCAGCACATATTTAAAGCCCTCTGAAGTGTTGTGGGGAGCAGTGGGTATTGGGGAGATAACCTGGGGAGCCAACCCCACCCTCCTAAACCCACCACCACCACCACCACCAAGGCTGCTTCTGGGTTCTGGCTCCTGGCTCAAGATCTGGTCATTGTATGCTCTGTGTGAAGCCAATATTGCCAAGGCCTTCTCCACGCATTCCCTTCCCTTCCCAAAGCAGAAAGCATAGCCAGGACCATTGGCTCAAACACCTCTCCAGAGCTGGGAAGCACCCCCCACACACACACATACACACCCACTCCAAGAAACCTGCAGGTTGGGGAGCAGGAACCAAGGAAGTAGCTGGAGAAAGGGCAAGGACATCATTGGATGATGCCCTAGTTGCTAAACGAGCCCAGGCTGCCTTCAAGCTCTAGGGAGTTGAACTGGATTTTTTTGGGGGGGAAGATTTGACTCCTCAGTTGCCCTTGGCTACTCTAGTGAACCTAGTTCACCCTAGAGAACCTCATTTGTTTGTCTTTCTATAAATTATGCACCTCTACTGACATGGGCAGTAAGCACCTAGGGCAGTGGGGTTGGGGGAAGCCCTTAGTCTTGCTCAACCCACTAGGGCTCCTAAGAGCACCAGGTACCAACTGCCATCTTCACGGGGTAGACTTTGACTTGAAGCCATTCTCTCAGGCTTGTCCACAGACACCTCCACCAACCCCCCCCCACAACATACATACATAGATAAGTGGTTGACCCTCTCTGTGCTTCTACTAATAAGTATACTAATGTTTACAAAGATCTCCTTCACCGGCTGGTTTGGGGTGTTCCATGAGATAATCCTTGAGGCACTTTGAATCTCTATGTCAAGTGTGGTTATCATTATTATTACTGCACTTAGGGGCTACGTGCTGGTACACCTGGTTGAGCGTACCTTTTACAGTGCGCAAGGGCCCAGGTTTAAGCTCCCCCACCTTCCCCACTGCAGGGGGAAAACTTCACAGGGCTGCAGTTGTCTCTCTCTCCCTCTCCCTCTCCCTCTCTATCATCCTCTTCCCTCTCAATTTCTGACTGTCTCCATCAAATAAATAAAGGTAATAAAAAATTTTAAAAGAGGGAGTCGGGCAGTAGCACAGTGGCTTAAGCGCACGTGGCACAAAGCGCAAGGACTGGTGGAAGAATCCGGGTTCGAGCCCCCAGATCCCCACCTGCAGGGGAGTCGATTCACAGGCGATGAAGCAGGTCTGAAGGTGTCTATCTTTCTCTCCCCCTCTCTGTCTTCCCCTCCTCTCTCCATTTCTCTCTGTCCTATCCAACAATGATGACATCAATAACAACAACAATAGTGTAACAAGGGCAACAAAAGGGAATAAATAAATATTTTTAAAAAAAAGGTTCAAGAAAAAATGAGAGAGGCTGGAGTTTCTTTTGACGAATAAACGTGATTTTCTTCATCTCGCCCCCTGACTTGGCACTGCAGGCCCAGATGTTGATTTACCTTTATCATGAGCTACTCTCAAGAGCAGTGTGGGAAAGGTAGGTATGTGTGGGAAGAGGGCACTGGGGCAGTGGCAACCCACGATAAGGTTTTGGCAAACATCATATTAAAGCATGTTCTTCCCAGGAGAGTAAGCAAGCACTAAGACCTTTTCCATAAAGTCTCCTGTTTCCAAATTCTCGTCTTGGAGAAATCAGTACTATCTTGGTCACCATCTAACGAAGAAACCCACAATAACTTGTTCCACTTGTCAACAATTTCCTATTTCAATAGGACAGCAAAACTATTTATGCAGATGTCTTCTATGAGGAAAATTCCAAAGAGTTCTATAGGAACATGAACAAGTTCTGATCCAAAACTTCCAGAACTCATTCAGGAAAAAAGAAAACCTTAGTGGACAGTTAAAAAAAAGAGGTTTGGGGGGCAGAGGGTAGATAGCATAATGATTATGCAAACAGACTCTCATGCTTGAGGCTCCAAAGTCTCAGGTTCAGTCCCCAGCACCACCATAAGCCAGAGCTGAACAGTGCTCTGGTAAAAAAAAAAAAAAAAAAAAAAAAAAAAGGAAGAAGAAGAAAAATAAAAGAAAGAAATAAAAAGAAAAGTGACTTTGTTCAATTTAGTCTTCCAGAACCCTCTTCTTCATGGGTGGTGGAGCAGGGCTGCAGGTGTCTCTCTTTCTTTCTGTCCCTGTATCTCCTCTCTGTCTCTTTCTGTCTCTCAATTTCTCTCTGTCCTACTCAATAAAATAAATAAAACAAAACTTAAAAAAAAAAAGAATTTTGGGAGTTTTCCCTGGAAACCAGTTTGCAAACAACCAAAGCAACTATAAAGGGGGGTGGGGTGGGGGGTGGCCCTTCAAAGCACGGGTTAGTCAAATGTAAATGTGACCAGGAAATAGTCTTGTGGTAAACTTGTCTTGTGGCTTTTTAACTTCTTCCAAGACAGTGTGGACTCTGTGTGAGCCAGCACACAGGGCAAGGATATCGATCAGTTCAAACCAATCAAGCAGCATGTTTCAGAATCGCACCAGGAGTGGACAGACAGCCTTGGGAAATTTCTGCACAGTGAAGAAACCCAAGCTGGGTAGATTTCAGTGATTCTGGCTCTGCAATCCAGTTGTAGAATAATAGCAAAAAGGAAAGTAAAATAACCCTCATCAATCGTATAATCAGATGATTTATATAAAATACACAGGGATGTGGTCTGGGAAGTGGCGCAGTGGATAAAACACTGGACTCTCAAGTATGAGGTCCCAAGTTCAGTCCCTGGCATCACACATACTAGAGTGATGTCTGGTTCTTTCTCTCCTCCTATCTTTCTCATTAATAAATCTTTTAAAAAAATACACAGGGACAATTCAGTTCCCCCTCATCTGTGACTGAGAGCTAACCCACAAAAGATTATATTAGCCTGTGGGCAGCTGGGGAGGTGGCTCAGCCACACGGGTTCAGAACTTGCATGAAACCTCTGAGGAGACAGCATAATGGTTATGCAAAAGACTTTCATGCCTGAGGCTCTGAGATTTCAGGTTCAATCTCAAGCACCACCATAAGCCACAGCTGAGCAGTGCTCTGGTTTCTCTGTATCATTCTCTCATTAAAAGTAAATAAAACAGTTTTTAAATAAATCTTTTAAGTGCACATGGCACAAAGCACAAGGACCGACCGGCGTAAGGATCCTGGTTCCAGCCCCTGGCTCCCCACCTGCAGGGAAGTTGCTTCACAAGCAGTGAAGCAGGTCTGCAGGTGTCTGTCTTTCTCTTTCGCTCTCTGTCGTCCTCTCCTCTCTCTCTGTCCTATCCAACAACAACAACAATAACAACAATAATAACTACAACAATAAAACAACAAGGGCAACAAAAGGGAAAATAAATAAATATTTTTTTAAAATCTCATGGGAGTCGGGCGGTAGTGCAGCGGGTTAAGTGCACATGGCACAAAGTGCAAGGACCAGTGTAAGGATCCCAATTTGTGCACACGACTCCCCGGGGAGTCATTTCACAGGCGGTGAAGCAGGTCTACAGGTGCCTACCTTTCTCTCCTCCCTCTGTCTTTCCCTCCTCTCTTCATTTCTCTCTGTCCTATCTAACAACGACATCAATAACAACAATAATAACTACAATAACAATAAAAAACAAGGGCAATGAAAGGGAAAATAAATTAAAAAGTTTAAAAAATAGATCTCATATTCCATCCTAGGCACTAAACATGACTTTAAATAAACAGATAACTATTTTTACAACATATCAGCCAGATGAGGACTGTGCCCTCTTGCCAGGACGCTGGAGAAGCTACAAAAAGGTTTGGTGGCACTAGAAGATCTTGCTCAGATTTATTTTAAAGACTGACTGAGGGGGGTGGGTAGGTGGTGGCACACTTTCTTGAGCACACATGTTACAATGTGGTAAGGACCTGGGTTCAAGTCCCTGGTCCCCACCTGCAAGGGGAAAGCTTTGCAATTGATGAAGCAGGGCTGCAGGTGTCTCTCTCTCCCTCTCTAGCTCCCCCCTACCTTCTCAATTTCTGGGTGTCTCTATCCAATAAATAAAGTTGAGGGAGGGAGGGAGGGAGACAGATAGAGAGAGAGGAAGAGAGAGAGAGAGAGAGAGAGAGAGAGAGATTGAGGAAGAGAGAGACAGGGAGAGTGAAAGAGACCACAGTAGTGAAGCTTCCTTTGATGTGGTGGAGGTCAGCCCTGAACCTGAGCCATGAATATGGCTAATCAGTGCACTATCCAAGTGAGCAATTTCACTGGAGTATCTTGTTCAGATATAACCAAACCTCTCCTTTTTGCATGCATGGATCGATTCCTGAGTTAGAAAAAATACACTGAACATCTTGGGTTTTTTTGTTGTTGTTGTTGTTGTTTGTTTTTTGCCTAGAATATACATATTATCCAGCTGTTAAAAATAAGTATCTGCCTTTGAAAGGCTTGCTCATGTATTTCCTCCAAGAGAAATGAGGGGAATCCCCTGGTCTCCAAAGGCAGTTTCCAGTCCCATTGCAGCCACTCTGACTCAAGAAAATCTAAGAGTTTTAAACATGCCTTAGACATTTCTCCTACAGCTTCTGTCACTGCCTTTGATAAGCAAGGAAGCCATAATTATTTTTTTCTATTGTCCAGAAACAAACAAAAAATCCTGCCAACTTCCTTTAAAAAAAAAAAAAAAAAAGGAAAGAAAGAAAGCTAGGAAAACAGAGCTTCTTTTAAGTGTGAAATATCATTTCATTGTAAAAAGTAAGAAGAAACAAAAAGCAGTAATCCAACTTCCGGATACTGTTCTGAATTATTTCACCAGACCCTTTTAAAAGAGGATTAGCAGGGCTTTGGAAGCAAAATCCTTCTGTTTTATTCAATCTCTGATTTTATGTTATAATTACTGGTTGTAAAGGCTCTGGAATTAGTATGCAGGCACCATCAGGACGCGATGCAGGTGCTATTCTAATGGTTCAGCTTTTTAATTAAGCGAAGAGGTAAGAAAATCGAATCATAAAAACACTTTTGTGAGAGCGGAGAACATTGCAGCCAAGGCATGAATAAAGCTTTTATACCTTCCCCTGACAGGTCAGCTATCAAGACGCTGACTTACGACCTTTTCAAAACTAGACAATAGTTAACAGCTTTCTCACCTTGTCTTCACCAAACCTTTTCTTCTAGTACCCGATCTTATGGAAATCGCCTTAAGTAGCTTGACTTCCACAAAAAGAGTTTAGGTTTAGAATGGATCCATAGGTTCTTTGGTCCTAACCACAGATCTCTTGTTCTCATGGGTAGGGATTGGGGAGTGTGGGAAAATGAGGAGAGGGACCAAAACCAAGGTAGACTCTACCTCTGTCCCTAGGAAAACAAAACAGGTAAGGCATGGAGAGATCTAGTCCGGAGCTGCAGTCTCTTCTTGGATGGGTAAAGGTGTTTCTCTGAGGCTTAGCTTAGTGGGTGTCCCTTGATCCTTCTTAGATCTAGGAAACTCTCCAGGTGACCCCCGCCCCTCAAAGATCATCACCTGGGAGTAAAGTTGGGATCTGAGTGTTCTACCCCCCCCCCTTCAAGAAGATATCAAGAACTTTTTCTAGGATGTGAAGCAGACCAAGATATATATTCTTTTTCTTACTCCCTGTTAGTTATTACTTTCACTCAGGCTCTGGATAAGAAAACTAACATAGCCACAAATACAGTTTCAAACACTTTGATGTCTTGCCAATAAACATACTTCCTTCAAGAGAGAAATCAACATTTGTTTTTCACATTAAATGGCATTTAGTTGCCAGTGAAAAAAAATAATTCTAAGGACCACTTTTTAATTCGATGGATCACAACCGCAGGGGTCTAAAGGAAAATAACGGCGATCGCTATAGACACAAATAACTAAATTACCAAAACGTTGAGGGGTGTATAAACTTGGAGTAAAGTTGTTCTGCCCTTGACATTGCAAGGCAAACTTCTCACAGTCAGCCCCTTGTTCTCTCTGCAAATCAAAGCAAAAACTGCCCCAGCCTTGGGACACTCAACCATTGGCAGTGTCCCTGATCCTAAAGTCTCTGTCACCCTTGAGAGCCCAGATCTGAATGTTCAGGGAAGCCACCCCGGTCTGATCTGCCAGAAACCCTCCACCCATCATCTAGAGGGTGCAACTGGAGACCAGGTTCAAAAGCCCAGTCAGGCCTCGCCCTTCCAGAGGAGGCCCGGCCCCGCAGCGGTCAGCGCAGAACAATGCGAATATTAGGATATCAGCCGCCCTCACCGTGATCACGCGTCCAGCGATTTTGTTTTCACGGCTGAGGGGGCTTTTTTTCCGATGGAAATCAAGCGCTTTAGTTATTAAGGCCGAACACTAATCTCCAACAACCTTGACATAATGTGGCCAGGCGCTCTGGCCCACTTCGCACCTGCAGTCTGAATAGGGAGCCTTGTCAATGGGGGACACGCTTGTTGCCCCGGCTTGCAGAGGAGGGGAGTGAATAAGTCAGGCTTTGTGAATGCCCTTGCGTGCTCTCCCTCCAGTCTTTGATCACGGAAAATGTCTTCTAATTTGTCCCCCCCCTTTATTATTATTATTGTTACAACATTTTCAAGGCTCTTTCTATTTCTCTCAACCATGTTCTTAGAAAGAATGCAAATCAACCTCCTCTTCCCCCACTCACCCCTCAAAAAAAGAGGGGGCAGGACACCCGGCCTCTGTATTCCCTGGCTCAGCGAAATTTGGTGCATCTCTGAACTGCCCTCATAGCAAAATTCTGGGCTGGAAGGCCTGAAGGATCTGGAGGGAGGGAAAATCCTGAGGGGGTGAAGGAAGGAGAGAGGAGACTTCCTTATGGGGGGAAGGTGCAGGGACTCAGCTAGAGTGGAAAATCAGAAAAGGACCTTGGGGCAGAGACCCACCATCTGGGTCCAGGACACTAGTGTCTCACACAAGATGCTATGGTACTTCTGATTACCCATAAAGGAGGGTCCTTCCTGGACCTCATACAAATGGAAATGTGTGTGTTTCCACAAGACACTCCATGTACTGTCTCCACTCTAATCACAACATTTGACCAACTCTTTTCTCATCTCTCCCACCCACACTCCAATTAAGAAATCTCTGGAGAGATTTCTATACCTTGTGTGGGAAGTCCAAGCACTTTAGAACCACCTCCCCATCCCAATCATACAGAGACACTTGTCCATCCTCTATCCTGGAGTGAAAAACCACCACGTGGCCAACTGTGGCTTTTATTGGAGGGTTGTCAATCAATTCAAGTCTCTCCAGGAGAGGACATTGGTGTCTCCTTTGGTGGAATATGAATGATCAGTTTGCCAATCAACTAGTGACTTCTCTGCTACTTCTCTAATTCTCCCCTTGCCCACCTAGATGTTTGGCTTTCCAAAGGTTTGGGGAATCTCTTACCAGCAACACTTTGATCTGAGTGTTCTACCCCCCGCCCCATCTTCTTCAAGAAGATATCAAGAACTTTTTCTAGGATGTGAAGCAGACCAAGATATATATTCTTTTTCTTTCTCCCTGTTAGTTATTACTTTCACTCAGGCTCTGGATAAGAAAACTAACATAGCCACAAATACAGTTTCAAACACTTTGATGTCTTGCCAATAAACATACTTCCTTCAAGAGAGAAATCAACATTTGTTTTTCACATTAAATGGCATTTAGTTGCCAGTGGAAAAAAATAATTCTAAGGACCACTTTTTAATTCGATGGATCACAACCGCAGGGGTCTAAAGGAAAATAACGGCAATCGCTATAGACACAAATAACTAAATTACCAAAACGTTAGTATATCTCCCGGCTTCATTAATATGTAACAGACTCCCCAGTTAATCTCCAAAAGCTAGTGTTCCCCCTGTAAAATAGCACTCTGGGACGAATTGTACATGAGATCAATCACAGCTAATGCAGGAAGGTTTACTGCAGGAAAAGAGGGGGGAAAAGCTATTTACACCTTCAAATAGAAGCTTTTCAGATTTAAGAGCCATACATCACCAAGAATAAATGATTATGAATTGGTAAACGCACCCTCCAGCGATTAGTTATGCGATGCTATTTATCATTTCTTGGGTGGTGATGGTGGTGAAGGGTTTTTTTTCCCCTCTTCTTTCTTTCTTTCTTTCTTTCTTTTTCTTTCTTCATTTCTTGGACTTTTTTTTTTTTTTTTCAAATCATCTGACTATTTGGAAAGAGAAGCTTGAGGAGCTTTGGAAAAGGGGAAGGAGAGACACTGCAGGAAACTTTGTTTTTGCATATAGTATAAGCCATCAGAACCTGGTTGTGCAGCTATAAACGGGTCATGTGCGGGAAGCTTAATAGGCAACAATGATCCCACCCCCTTTTCTTTTTCATTGTTTTATTTGTTATTAGGATATTGCCTGCCCATTGAGGCTGACACATCAGCAGGTATTTTTGTTTTTGTTCTCTCCCTTCCTTACTGATTCTTTCCCTTATTATATTCCCCCCATGCCCCACCCAAGGTTTCAGTCTGCACTGCCCGCCATCCGTGCAGCTCACTCACTCTTACTTGTTCGTTCGTTCGTGCTTATTTAGCAAGAACTTTTCTTTGTACATGTCAGACGCTGCAAGTCTGCGGTGGAACGCAGGGGTGCGTGAAAGCAGTGGAAGCATGATAAACGCATCCCCCCCCCCCAAAAAAAAAAAAAGGCCGGCGGCGGGTCTCTGTCGTCCGGGGAAACGGTGCACCAGGCCCCAGGCACGGGGTCAGGGACTCCTGGGGACCCCGATTGCTGTTTGCAACACAAAAGCATATGCAGCCCCTAAACATTCCAAGGGAGACAAAGAACAAGTCCGAGGACAGGCTTAACCCTGGTTAAAACTCACCCCCAGCCCTTCTCCGTGGGCCAATTGAGCTGGGGGGGGGGGTGAAGTGGGGAGGGGCACGTAAATACTTGGGATCTGAACCCCAGTCTCTGATGGGCTAGCTAGGGGCTGCAGGAAGCAATTCCTGGCATTCCTAGGCGAATGGGCTCTAAAGCTGAGTAGCAGGGTAATTGCGCTCGCTGGAAAGGCTAGGTAGGGGTTAGGGACCGCCACCTCCCACCTTCCACCCCACCCCCTTACAGCCTCCCAAAGCCTGCTGAGCTTTAGGTCTCCCCTGGAAATGGCGAACTAGTTGTTCTAGTTAGCTTGAAGATGTTAAGTTATCAACAACAACTATAGGGTCATTTCTGACTCCAGATCTCTAGAGGAGGTGGGGTTGGGCAGAGGTCTTGGGCAGGGACTTGGGGAATCTGGTCACTGTAGACCCAGGACTTGTCTCAACTGCTCTCCAAAGAGTTGGCCACTTTTGGGGTGGGCCACCTTTGGTAGCTCAAAGGACTCTAAGGACCTGTTTCAGGGTTCCAGAGTCTAAGTATACACTTGAGGGGTGTATAAACTTGGAGGGTGTTGGGACTGGGAAGGAAGAGGAAGTTCAAGGGGGTAGCTACAGTGGACTGCCAGAGGAGGACAAGGTGCAATGGCTCCTTGCCTTCTGTGCCCCTTGTTCCCATACTCGGTCCCCTGCCGTTTCTATCTACGTAGTGTCCAGGGCCTTTATTCTTAGGTTCCAGAGATTTGGGAATGGAGCTATGGGGATAAGTCTGTCCTAGCAGGTAACAATCCCTAATGGATCTTTCCATTAAACAGGCAGCAGGCCTTGCAGATTGTCTCAATGTTGTAGATTAAAGCCAGGACACTCCCCACCCCACTTCAAGCTTGTTTTATGACTGGATTTTCAAGATAAAGCATCTGCTAAACTGTAAATGTGGAAGGAACAATGACACTCACTACATACTCCCCAAATTTATAAGAATAACTGGACATTGAATTTAAAGTCTATAAGGCACTCCCAACTTTCTCTCTCTCTCTCTTTCTCCATATATATCATTATTTAAAATCAACATCTAGAGAGTGGGAGGGGAAATAACTTCTCCCTTTTATTTTAAATTTCAGACTTTAATATGTAAATGCTCACCCTCCCCACCACACACACACACACACACACACACACACACACACACACACACACAACTTTCTCCCAGTCCGATAACTGATAACTGGAAAGTGACAGGTGTAGAAAGTCTACTTGAAGGATAAATTTAGGTAGCACAAACCTTCAGGGAATTGATTGAAAAAAAATTTTTTTTTCAAAGGTAAATGCTGCCTGTGCTTTGGAAAAGAACTGGAGAGAAGGAATAAGCTCAGAAATTTGAAAAAGCAATTATATTCCCCTTGTATCACCCACTTAAGAAGCCTTTAAGAGTTCATGCCTAACAGTTACTCCAGGAAAGGGGGGAAATGACAACAAGCCCCATGAAATAAGCAAACTGTCATCACAGAGACTGAATTTCATAATGCTAGCAAAGAATGTTATTCATTTGCTTCTCATTCTTCCTCAAGGTTTCTGCTCTGAATTTAAAATTTTAATGTTATTATTTTCTCCTGCACGACCCATTTTTTTTAAATAAAGGCTTCCCCTTATGATATGTTTTTAATAGTGAGAGTCTCTAAAGATCTATAATATTATTATTTATCTGAATTTTACAGCTCTGAGGGCTGTACACATGATGTAATTGCTTTAACATGTTTTCATAAATTACTTTTAGAAATGTGTCATAGTAAATTACCTTTGTAATAAAATGTAAAAAATGCAAATGGCTGTTGTCTTTATTACGTTTTAAACCATTGGTTTATCTGCACTATTTCACTTGTCACTTGCACAATATGTTGGCTAAAGGGGCAGCACAGTTTGATAACAGAGAGCCCGGTCCTGTGTGTAATCTTGCAGGCACGTGCAGTGCAGTTTGGGTCATTTCCTCATCTCCCGCAGAAAAGACATTATCTCACTCATATTTACATACTTTTCAATATTTGTCAAACAATCATAAATTATAAATTAATGAAATGTTCGACAGTCTTCAGAGATCAGACTAATGAAGACATTTACCTTTTTGGTGATTGTGCGTCTCATCTTTGTAAGTTTAATGACATTTTGACGCTCACGCTTTATTAGGCTTTATTAGATTTGTCCCTCACTCCTGCTGTCATTCAGATGCCTCTGCAGAAACATCACCTGCTTCAGGTACAAGAACAAATCGACTTGAACCAGGAAGCCTTCAGAACAGGGACCTTGCCACCTCCATTGTAAGGATGAATGTTGACTTGGGCTTAAAAGGCCACTGCAAGTTTCTAACCCCTTTTCAATTTTTTTGTTTTGTTTTGTTTTTGTTTAATGAGACTGCTGTTAGGTTTATTTCGGTAGCAAGCAATAACATGCGTATGCAGAGTATGCAGACAGATGTGTAGCTGAGATATATGGTGATTTCAAAGTGGTTTACAGCCACTGTCAGGAGTGAGGGACTGACCACAACTCTGATCTTGGTTTCACCTTTTTGGAATTTTATGAAATTTCCTCTTGATTAACTCTTGGGGCATAGTTGTCAAGTCATCTCTTGAGTCTACAGACACTGGGTTCATTTAGAATTTGATCTAAATTAGGGCACTTTTTATCACTGGTCCTAAAGCAAGCAAAGAAGTCTCCTCTCCAAATGTCAAATGCTACAGAGAATCCTGGTTTTTCAGAGGGAGCCCCTTCTCAGGCCAGGATATGGAAGGTGTGTGTGTGTGTGTGTGTGTGTGTGTGTGTGTGTGTGTGTGTGTGTGTCATGTGTTCATGAAGTTGACACATTTCCTGGTCCTCATGCTCTCATGATGATTGATTGTCACCACGAGCCTTTTTAATAAAGTTATAGGTGATGAATTTAATTTGATTCAGAGAGGTTAAATGATCAGCCTTGACTTAAGATTCAAATAGTAAATCACAGGGAACAAACACCCCCCTCCTTGGCACTCAGTCCCAGCCTTGGTGGAAGTGAATTGGGGCTTTGGTGCCATCTTATTCTAAACAAAAGGTCAAAGAGCTGTGAGAGTGGGAATGCCCACGTCTCGTCTCCATCCTCATTTAGGTAATTGTATTAGCCCTTCTGCAAATTTCATCAGCCCATGTTAGTACACACTACCCTGCTGGGCACTAGACACCTGGCTTTCCTAAACCTTGCTTGGGAACTGGGAGGTGTGTGCACCCTTTGGGGTAAATCTAGTGGGAGAGGGAGGGGTGGTGGAAAGTGAGGAAGCTCACTGCTCCCCACTGGACCATCTTCAGGTGAAAAGGGGAGGGAGAGGAGAGGGGGGAAGAGGAAGAGGAAGAGGAAGAGGAAGAAGGAGGAGGAGGAGGAGGAGGAGGAGGAGGTAGAAATGGTTGACCCAAAACAAGCATTTTTTAGGGGTTCCTTACATCGTTTCCAGCAACCTGGGCTAGAGCTTAGACAGAGGGCTTTTTCTGAATGGGGCACTGGAGGGGCATGCACTCCAATTCCCTCTGCTAGCATGAGCCTAGAGTTTAGCCTATGCCACCTTATCAAATATGCATCAGGAATGAAGTGGTGGCCTATTAAAGGCCACGTGCAGAAACCTATAAAAATGTTGGGAGCAACTTGGAAAATTTTACAAACGCTACTTTTTTTTTTTTTTAAATACACAATGGAGAGTTATTAAGCAGCTTCTTGGTGAAGCGAGCCGAGCTTCCGCAATCATCAAAAATTGATGTGTACTGCTAGTAAAGTAATTATGCACCATCCTGAGGATAAGGGAGCAGCAATTGTTAATCCACTTGCACACCCGTTGACTTGCAGCATCAAGCTGCAAATAGCTTAATTAAGTCATACACGTGGACTCGAACCATATTGCTCCATTGCATTACACACACTATATCTTGATTTATTGGGACGACTAATGTGAGAGCCCCACCCAGAGCAGGAATATCATCTATCCTACTCCCAAGTTTTTTGCAGCTGATTAATTGCCCAACTCTGAAAACCAAGAGTGAGTCAGAGGAGGAAGAGGAGGAGGGGGATCTAGAGATAGAGATGGGGAGGGGGTGTGCTGAGATTGGAAGGAAAGGGTGTGATTTGTCTTTAGGAAACTTTGGTCCAACAGAGCTATCCAAAGACAGTTGAGGGAAAGGGTTTGGACAGATCAAATTCATCATATCAGAGTTGGCCATGTCCTTTGAGCTGAGTCCACAACAGTTTGATTATAAATGTTAGGGTATAAGCCAAAGCCAATCATTCATTCATTCATTCATTCATTCATTCATTATAAAGCATCTTTAGGCCAGCAGGTTGGAAATGCTGTCACCTACATTCAAGGACCTGGGTAGTAGTCAGAGTGTGGGGGTGAGGAGCAGAATGCACCCCCTCACTCTCAGCCCTGAAAGTTTCCAACTTCTCAAAGGTTCTGTCTAGTAGGAACCTTAATGTGCGAGTCTTGGGAGGAGGTGAAATTTTTAGTAGCTTTTTTTTTTCCCTTCTCTTTCTCTCTTTTTTAAATATTTATTTATTTATTCCCTTTTGTTGCCCTTGTTGTTTTATTGTTGTAGTTATTATTGTCGTTGTTGGATAGGAAAGAGAGAAATGGAGAGAGGAGGGGAAGACAGAGAGGAGGAGAGAAAGATAGACACCTGCAGACCTGCTTCACCGCCTGTGAAGCGACTCCCCTGCAGGTGGGGAGCCAGGGTTCGAACTGGGATCCTTATGCTGGTCCTTGTGCTTTGCCCTTATGCTGGTCCTTGTGCTTTGCGCCACCTGCGCTTAACCCGCTGCGCTACAGCCCTCTTTCTCTCTTAAAGATATGGGGAACCAGTTTCATTTTAACCTTCTGGTGTCAAGTGGTCGTCTGTTTTGGGTCTGAGACACAAAGTGTACTCAGAGTCCTGTGAAAGTCAAGGTAGGCAAAACATTCTCAGCAAGTCTGATTGTACCAGACTAGTCTGCTGGTGACTAGCTATCAACCTTTTCAGGCTGGACACACCACAAGTTAGTGAGAAAGACCACCTGGCAGTTCAAGAGCGTATCATGCTTGTCTCACCAGACATGCTTGATGTAGATCCACCTCAAGATATTTGACCCATTTAGCTCCTCTGAGCACAAAGTGGGGGCAATGATTTGATTTAAACAACACATTTTTAGGGGTGTGCCCTGGACTCTGAGCTGCCGCTGTACTTCTTTCCTTCACAATTCTGAAGCTGCTGGGAGCAGCTACAACTCCTCAACCAACTTCTTTTCCCTCTTTCCCAACTCTGTAGTGTGTGTGTGTGTGTGTGTGTGTGTGTGTGTGTGTGTGTGTGTGTGTTGGGAGTGAAGAGGAAGCATATTTTTTCTTGCATGCTCTGCAACAAAGAGTCTAGACCAAGCAGACCCAGTGAACTTGGTGCACTGACCTGATCCTCCCAGCTGCCCACAGGGACATCTGTCCATGGGTCGCCTCCCTCCAAAGGCTGTACTCTTTTGCTTCCAAAAGGTTTATAAGAAAAAAGAACTCCTGGGGGCTTGGTGGTGGTGCAGCAGATTAAGCGCACATGGTTCCAAGTGCAAGGACCGGCATAAGGATCCCAGTTCAAACCCCCAGCTCCCCACCTGCAGGGGAGTCGGCTTTACAGGCTGTGAAGCTGGTCTGCAGGTGTCTATCTTTCTCTCCCCTTCTCTGCCTTCCCCTCCTCTCTCGATTTCTCTCTGTCCTATCCAACAATGACAACAATGACAACAACAGGAATAACAATGATAAACAACAAGGGCAGGGCAACAAAATTGAATAAATGGTTTCCAGGAACAGTGCATTTGTAGTGTAGGTACTAAGCTCCAGGGATAATCCTGGAGAGAAAAAAAAAGAAAAGAAAGAAAGGAAAAGAAAAAGAAAAAGAAAAAGGAAAAAAAGCTCTTTTTCCAGAAGTTGTTCACCAAATTAGCTCTGGAGATTCCCTCACCCACTTCAGGATGTCAATAACTTTAGGGACCAGAGCTGAGCAGACTCCAGGACTTCTGCATATACCCCTCTCCATCCCCTTAAAAAAGGAAGGGCTGTGCACACACTTGGGCTAAGCCAGGTTGATTCAGGTGGGGAAAATCTCCCAGCTGCCTAACCTAGTCCTAGGATCATACAGGTTTTTCTCAAGTTCCAAGGTTCCAAGCCTGCATGAGTATCTGTCTTTGAACTTCAGAGTCAGTTCAGAACTTGAAGACATAGATGTAGAGAATTGGGAATCAGTGCTTCCACAACCCAGTAGTGGTAGTAGTAGTAGCAGCAGCAGTAGTAGTAGTAATGACAGTGTTCCACCTTTTTTCCTTTATAGTACCCTTTCTAGAGCAGCTTTACCACCCCAATTCCATTTAAAATAAATGAACACAGCACCACAATTGCAATGCATTCTATTCTGGGGTGTCAGTTACAGATAGGAAGAAACAGAAGACTGTGAATTTTTTCATGTGTGTGTGGGGTGGGGGTGGGGGTGGTAGAGTAAAGTCCCTCAGCCAGGAAGGGAAGGGTGGGACAGGGTCTTGAAGAAGCAAACCACCAAAGGATCCACTTTTCATTCCCCAAAGATTGGTCTCAGAGAAGCCAGGTCAGAGCTCCCTTCACCGATGTCAATCCATTTCTAGTGTCTCTCTCCTGGATCTGTCTGTTCTGTTGTAGCCCCCTTCCCCCACCTCTAGGTCATATGGGCTTGGAACCTGGGAGCTGGAGCCCAAGTCACCTAATACACCTGCAGTGTACTCTTTCACCACATTCAGTTTCTCAGCCTGGAAAGCTGCAGTCAGGAGGCCTACCTGGAGAAGGCGGTGGTCAGATTCAATTAAATTCTGTAAGGGTGAGATTGAGGGATGTGATCCTGGATGATTTCTGACTCTCACTCTTCTCTCCCACCTCTCTGTCACCTAATAGAAAGCTTAAGCACTGAGAGTCGGGCAGTAGCCCAGCTGGTTAAGCGCAGGTGGCACAAAGCTCAAGGACCAGTGTAAGGATCTTTTGGTTCAAGCCCTCGCTCGGTTCCCCACCTGCAGGGGAGCCGCTTCACAAGCGGTGAAGCAAGTCTGCAGCTGTCTATCTTTTTCTCCCCCTCTCTGTCTTCCCCTCCTCTCTCCATTTCTCTCCGTCCTATCCAACAACAATGACATCAATAATAACAATAATAATAACTACAAAAATAAAAACAACAAAGCACAACAAAAGGGAATAACCAAATAAACAAAGATAAGAAAATAAAAAAAAACTTAAGCAGTAAGTTCTGTGATCTGTCTTTACTCCCACCCCCACTCCATCCTATTCCAGCCTGATAACTCTGCTTACCAACACCCATCCCCTAAGAACACACTAGAGTATTAATTTCACTGTTCCCCCCATTCCAAAGCCTGTGCCTCATTGTCCAAATTGCTCTAAGAAGACACCCCTTCCCGTGTGTACATGTGTGTGTACTGCAAATATAACTTTACATGGGTCAGGTCCGTGAGAGTATAAGGCAAGTGGGAAGAAAACATTGGTTCTTATTTTCAAGACCCAAGACGGGGAGGGCCCAGGCCAGCTACCCATGCGCATCCATGAGAGAGCGCGTCCTCAAGTTTAACTCTGAGCAAAAGGGCAATGGAAAAGTGACTTCCGCAAGTTTCAAAGACAGGGTTTCCTCATCAACCTCTGGCCTGGGAAAGCCGGGTGGCTGTGGTGGGGACCAAAATGAAGTGTGTGTGTGTGTGTGTGGGGGGGGTTGTGTGTGTGTGTGTGTGGGAAGAGCGGGGAAATCAATTGAAAAAAATAATAAAGATACACGCGGGATTAAGAAAAGTTAAGCAGCTCAGCCAGCTGAATTCTAGATGTGGGGTTTTCAAACTGAGAGGGTCCCTCTACCCTGGGCCATCTGGCTGTTTTAAGCTCTGCCCCATGCTGTATGATTTTCGCTGAAAATCTCTTCCGTTGCAGCTTCGCTTTTATTGAATTCATCAAAAGCAAACTTTCCCTGAGTTTTTTTTTTTTTTTTAAGACGGCTAAAATAATACGCCGACCACTGTGACATTCTCTGCGCCCAGGCCATTTTTCATAACGCCGAGGGCCCGCTTTTGTGTCCTCCGAATCGACTACACAGATGAATAACGAGCAAAGTCGCCCGAAAGTAAGCTACCATCTTTTCTCAGCTCAGGGGGGAAAAAAGTTAACTGAAATGAGAGGTGCAGGGAAAAAAACCCCACACCCCTACGATAGGGGCCACACTTTTATTACTCTGACAGAGCTCTTTTTTTTTTTTTTTAAAGTAACTAACTCCCACTCCCAGGCACACACGCACACGAACCACACAAACTTTCATCTTGTGAAGCTGCCCAGGTGGTGCTTAGGGAATTTTTTTGGCCAAGGAAGGACGAAGGAAGAAGTTAGTGAGGCCTGTTTTAACTGGCAAGTTGTGAGATTAGTCAAAGCAGTGAGTGTTGTTTAGAATTAGTTTTTTTCTTAAACAAACATTTATGACTTTTTCACCGACGCAAATTTTGCAAGTAGTTTTTTAAAAATTATTATTATTACTATTTTGAGCAGGAGGGAAGAAAAGACTGAATGCAGCTCTAAAGGACGAATCCAAGTGTTAAAAGGACGCTCAAAAATGTAGCGTTTTGGCAGGTCGGGGTAAGTTATAATTCTCTCTTTTTTCTTTCCGTTTTCTCGTTGGTTTCGGAATGCAGTATTAAATGCACTTTTGGGGAGGAGTTTTCCTTTTTTCTTGGTGGGGGGGGGCTCAGAGAGTTAACTCTGAGGCTTCCTCCTAAGGAGGGCTGCGTCATGCGACGTGGCTCAGGTTTTGCGAGTTTTTTTTTTTTTTTTTTTTTTTTTTTTTTTCCCCTGGTGGCTCTGAGCCCTGTCATCTCAATTTCTCCGGCCCAGGGGCGCCCCGGGGGCCCGGGGTTCAGCGAGCTAAACCGGAGCCGCGGAGGCAACAAGTCCGGGAGGCGCCTGGGGCGAGCGCGGCTGCAGCAGCTGAGCTGGAGGCCGCGTGTTCCCGGGGCCGGAGCACTGCACGTGGCCGCCGCGTTCTCGGGGGCGCGTGCAGCTGAGACCCTCGGGCTGATCAGGGGAGCCAACTCTTGCCTTAAATGGCCGATTTGGAAAAAAAAAAAAAAAAAAAAAAAACCTCAGCCATTGGTTCTCACCAGATGATTACCGATACAAAGTTAAACCCTGTGGGTTTGGGGCGCGAGCGCGCGCGAGCTTTGATTAAACCCTGCAAGTCTTCCCTGGCCGAATTGCACAGGTTGCCACCCGCTCTGCTTTCCTTCTTCTTTATATATATATAAAGAGGATATATATAATATATATATATATATATATATATATATATATATATATATATATATATATATATATATATATATATATTTTCCCTCTCCTCCCTCTCCCCCATGGGCTGGGAACAGAACTAGGCGTGATCTGAAGGAGCTAGATGGTGGAGTCCCATTAGTGGGAGAGGAAAGCGAGGCCCCGGGTTCACTGAATTTGTTGCAAGGAAACTCGCAATGCGTACACACAGGTTGCCACAAATGACATGACCCAAAGTGCAGTCACAGACCCTCTCCTGCCACGAGCCTGCGTCTCTCAAGTGTGACTCTGTGTTTGCATTTCATGGCCAGAAGATTTTGATGTCAGTACTCTGAGGTCATTCGTTTTGCTCTAAGCAGGCACCTGTCCCGCACAGTTTGCAGAGGGAGTTTATTTTATTTTCTTTCATTTTAATTATTTTATTTTTTATTTTACTGCGAGTACTCCTCGACTCCGGGTCAAGGAATCCACATGTGCACCGCTAAAGGTTGGGAAGAGCTGATCCAGATGTTTGTTAGCTCCGTTCGGGCCAGTTATTTCCGGAGAAAGCCCAGGGGAAAAAAACTCCGCAGCTGGTCGCCGGCGGTGGTGTTCATTAGCCTAGATCTGCGCCTGCCTGGGTCTGGCGGGGCGAGCTTATAAAATGCAACTTTTGCCCCATTGGTTCGCTAGGTGAATTAGCACATACTGGGACTGAACAGTCCTTGACCTTTGCCTTTATGTTTGCGCAAGTGTTTGCCTAAAACACAATCGGCCTTGACAAGGGAGCATGCTACCGTGTGACACTGCCTATTCACCAGATAGATGTTCCCTGCCACACACGACCCCGGAGCCTTTTAAATAGCTTAGGTATTTGTACCAACCGTATAAATTAACGTCGGTTGATTGCTAGTTGCTGGTTAAATACGAGACCTTTTGGAAAGGGACTCTTTCTTCTCTCTCTCTCTCTCTGTATCTTAAAAAAAAAAAAAAAAAAAAAGTGGACAGAAGCCGAAATGGTTGTGGAGGAAACTTGATGTTTGGGGGAGTCTGCAGATTCTTCTTAGAGCAAATAGTTACATGGATGTCATTTCTGTAGTCAGAAGTTTTCCTGGGGGGTGGGGAGTGGAAGAAGGAAAAGAAGGGAACTGTGGGGAGACAGACCCTCATGGGTTAGTTCTCAGGACAGTTGGTAATGGCAAGGTTTGGAAAAATGAATCTGAAGATCTTGGAGGATTTATTATTCCTGCAAGAGAAACAAGAGAGTCCCGGGGCCCTGGGAACCCTATGGGGCTGGGTTGAAGAGGACACCCCTCCTGTTCCTGGGGTGAAGAGGACACCCCTCCTGTCCCCAAGCTTTATGACTGCGTGTTTCCTCCAATAAAACTAAATACTTTAGCAGGAAGAGAAAAAAGTATCTTGTAAAAAACATAACACCAATTTTAAGCTCTTTCTATGTCCCATGTTGTAGATCTGAAATGATTTAGAGGACTGGGCTGTCTTTCCTAGAACTATGACATAAAAAAGGAAGGAGGGGAAAAAAAAAAAAAAAAAACTTCCCTTGACTGTGGTTTCCCGGTGGTTCAGAAATGTCCACATTCCTTCCTTTCACTGCCAGCAAGCTAGTTAAAGTTCACCTAAGTCTTTATTTATCACCCAAGGCTTTATTTCTGGGGGCTAAGTGGACTGTAGAAATAGGGAGGGCAAATTAGGAAAAACAGAGATGCTTGCAGTATTCCTTTGGGGATTGTCATTCCTTTTGGACACCAAGTGACCAGGTCACCACCAATGCCAGTGAAAGCACAATTGAAAGTCTAATAGTCTCAGTATTTTGGTTTTTGTTTGTTTTTTGCTTTACTTGAAATTTGACCAAGTCTCTTTCAGGTTTTCTTTAACTATCTGCAGGTGGAGGATGGAGGGATTGGTTAATAGTCTACACCTGGGAAGCATCATTCTCCCCCCCCCCCCCATTTTCTGGGCAGAATTTACCTTCTCTCAGTGGACTAATGGGCAGGATAGAAGTCTGTTTAACAAAAGTTTTTTTTTTCCCTCTTCTTCCCTTTCCCCATGTGATATTTTGGTGAAACCCAAAAGGAGCAGAATACTCTGAATAATAACCCCAGAATACCAAGAAGCAAAATAAATAAAAGATAAAAATAAAATAAATAAAAATAAATTTAACGATAAGTCCCTTGCAGAGAATTGTGATACAGGGAAGCTTGCAAGAAGAGTAAACCCAAGTGATAAAGAAGGAAATGAAAAAGACTACCTCTACTTTTCCAGAAGCCTCCCCTTAGGAGTTTCTAAATGAACAGATCATATTCATTAGTTTAGCCTGGTCATTTGTATTATTACAGTGCTGGACAGAAACCATTTCAAAAGCAGTTCAGTTTGCTTGGCAGGAAACAGTGTGACTGGTAGTCTGTGTACTGTGGCTGTTGGTTTTTAAATGCAGACAACAAGGAGACATGGGTAGAGATCATATCTGGGATCTCAAAGGAATTTATTTCTCATTTCCTTAAACTTATATAATCATCTTAACTATTTTTAAAAAATCTTGTTAACAGTAAAATGACTATAGTTCTTTTCTTTCTTTACCTCCCAATCTTGCAAAGAATTTAGAGATTAAAGAGATACAGGTACATGTATTAGGGCTCTATTCCCTGAGGTTTTCTGTGGGGACACAGAGAAAATAGATCAGCAATATATCTCTAGCAATCCTGAAACTTAACCTGTAGTAGGTGAAATTGTCCAGGCTTATTTGTCTTCAGTCTACTTGTTAAAAATCAGCCTAGGAAATCAAGACATTTTGTTTCTTTCTTTATCCCCCCTCTCCTGTCTCTTTTGGGGGTTTATGGGTTACAGTATAGTTGTCAACGTGTACAATTTCTCACCTCCCTGTGATAGGTGTCTGCAACACACTTTCACCTCAGACTTAGGTAAATCAAGCCATTTTCAAATGTGCTTAGCTTGAAAGAGATATATGTCATTAAAAAAAAAACATAGTTTCATATCCCACATCCATCATGGGCATCAGCAATTCAAAGATTCAGTATGCATATTCATTTAATTATCTGATTATAATAAATCACATTGAAGATAAAATGATCAAGCTATTGGTGACAGACATCTGGAAACTCTATAGCCTTGCCATAGTTAAAATGTCATTAAATATTTATATTGTGATATCTGTAGGTTGATTATTCACCGAGCAGTATTTAAGAGTATATAAAGTAATTTGTTGCTACAAATGAAGATGTAGTAATACTATTCTTATTCAAACAAATAACATGAACTGAATGGAGAAAGGGGTAAGGAAACAACAGAGCAGTTAAAGCAATATTACTTTCCTTAGAGAGAAAAAATAAAGGTGCATCACTATACTGGAAAGATAGGCAACTGATTTATTCTTAGGAGCTGAGAATCTGAGAAAAATCTGTTGAAATTCATTTGCATATTAAACTAATGTTCCGTAAAGATAAAATGATTATTTTTTAGCTGACACGGAAACTTTAAAATCTTTTAGGTGGCTCTACATTAAAAGTAGACATTAAAGTATACATTAAATTCTAGGTTAACAAAGCTCATACTGATTTTTAAAACACTTTTTTTAAACTGGGGAATTAATGGTTTACAGTATAAGTAAGTACATTTGTTTGCACATGTGTATAATATCTCAGTTTTCTGCAAGACTTTCTAATCCTGACCCCCACCTAGGTCCTCCTCCACCATGCACGAAGACCTGAATCCCCACCCCCCATATACTGATTTGATTATCAAATGACATCTGCCAGGGCCTGGGAGATTTCATATGTACCATGCAGTGAAATTACCGTGGAGAAGTTAGGTTTTCTTTGCTGGGTGGATCACCCTACAATTTCCTTACATTCTATTACCCCCAAGGGTGATCCCTTTCCCCCTCATTTATGAGAAGACTTATACTATTAGAGTATCCCCCATATGTTTTTTTTTTTGTCACTTATTTTTATTCCCTGCAGTTGAAAACTTTAGAGACGGTTTGGAAGCATATGAATTAACTATTAGTTACTAATAGCCAAGATATCACCTCTTCCTGCCTTGTGTATGTGGATAACTGGGTTGTTTTACAGTTGTGGTTCAGAGATCATTCTCTGGTTAGTGAGAATTTTTTTTTCTTTTTTTGCCCCGGGTTTATTGCTGGAGCTCTAGGTGACTGCACTATGAATTCATGTCTCTTGGAGGCCATTTTCCCCTTTTTGTTGCCCTTGTCGTTGTCCTTGTTGTCGTTGTTATTGTTGTTATAGCTGTTGTTATTGGATAGGACAGATAGAAATTGAGAGATGAGGGGAAGACAGAGAGGAGGAGAGAGAGACACCTGCAGACCTTCTTCACTGCTTGCCAAGTGATCCCTGCAGATGGGGAGCTGGGGGTTCGAACTGGGATTCTTATGCTGGCCCTTGCACTTTGCGCCATGTGAACTTACTGCACTGAGCTACCACCCAGCCCCCTCTTGAGAGAATTCTTATCCTCTCCATTTTAAGTTCCAATCTGAAAATAAGCTGGACTCCAATTTTAACATTTAATTCACCTAACACCAGGTCTTAACTTCCTGCTTGTGGATAAGAGAATGCTGTGGTTCAGAGGTTCTGGCAATACCAGGCAAGACTTGGGTTCCAGAGAGCACCTTGAAGGAGGCAGTTCAAGCTTTGCCCAGCAAGTCAGACCCAGGTGTGTAGAAATTGTTCCCAAAGTTAGATTTGGATTCACTCTCCAGCACTACCCTATGCCAGAGCTGAGCAGTGTTCTCTATCTTTCTCTCTCTGTGTGTCTTTCATGAATATATAAACAAAATATTTAAAAAGGATAGATTGGGAAAATTCAGGCTTGGAGAAGCCTACTTTTCTGTTTTGATTCATAAATCCTGAATCTGGATTTATGGAAGGAAAAGGAGTGGTAAAGACATTACAGGGGGAAGAAGTAGAACCTCGCAAGTACCCATACCTGAAAGGCGAGGGCCCTCATTTTCACCAGAAGTTTCCAGTATCCTCCCCAAACATCAAACCTGTCAATTCAGCAGCCCAATGCCAGGGAAAACATCAGCATGGAGGGAAGCTGGGCATGCAAGGGGAAGGACACTCAAACTCTGATTTATCTGACAGTGGACAGGTTGGAAGTAAGGGATCAGGAGTCAGGTTCTTGTGACTCCCACTAATTTGCTCCCCCACCAACTTTCTGTGTAGCTGTGCCTTCAGTGAGGGAAAGCCTGGGAGAATGTCTCAGCAGGAAGTCCCTTCACCTGCTTCTTTCTCCCCACTCACTTCCCTTTTCCTCTACTGCTTCTCACCCCTACACCTTTCCTATTCCCTCAGCCCTTCCTTTACTCTCCCCACAACCCCCTCTCCTGTCTCTTCTGCCTCCTTGCTTACCCCTCATTTCTTCTCAGTCCTAAGGCATCATTCATCTTTCATACCCCCCCCCCCAATCTTCCACACCCTCCCACAGCATCGTCATCAGCCACCTCCACCCTCCTCACCCTTATTCATTAGTTCCTCTCCACCCTTCACACCCAGTTCAATCCTGGGAGCCACCAGACCACCACCCCTACTTTTAGCAAACCTATATTCACACCATTACACAACCCCCACCACCTCAGTCATACCCAGAAGCCACTCCTTCTGATTGCCTTTGGCAGGGTGGCATTTGAACAACTCTGTTCCTTTGGAGAATCTGGCCTCTGTTCTCTTCTCCTCTGATCCCTCCTCCCAGGGCACCTTCCTTCCAAATGTAGGGTTCAGCATCTCCCCTTCCCTCAGTGAGAGGCTTCCTTTGCCCCATGCTTAGCCCCTTAGGATGATTAGGTTTCTCAGTGTCCAGGGCTTCTAGCTTAGCTCCTTTGCTTTCAGTCCCCAGCTTCAGAGATCATTTCCTTAATGCTCTTTTCAAATTGGTCAACAAGCTAACACCAAACAAAAGCATAAAATTTAATGAGCATAATCTCATTTAAGCATAAGATTTCTATTCATAGGATGGATTGCACCTTGACAAGCTTCAGAATCAGCCGGTCAGTCTAGTAACACAAATAAGCATAGTTCATAGATGAGATGGTGCTTCCTGAGTCCACCTGTTGAGGAACTAGAAACAATGTGATCCCAAATGTTAGAAGACAAGGAGGGGCCAGAGGACTTCAGTGCTCAAGAGCAAAATGATGCTGGCTAGATGGGACTAGGACCCTCAAACTCTCCCCAGACAAGGAGATACATTGGAAAAGAAGATGTATTCTGATGAGTGACTTCAGTTTCTCAGAAGATGACCAAATCTTCTCCATAGTTAGGACTTCTTCCATGAGAGAAAAAGAGAAAGAAAGAAAGAAAGCTGTGTCCAGGTCATACCTTTACCTACACTCTCATTTGTCATAAGATGAATGGTGTTCAAAATTAGGAGGGGAGAGTTAAGTCACTGAAAATGCTAAGCATTCTGGGTACATTTATTGTTTGTGACTGTGTGTTTTGAAGGCTGTACTATCTTTGTCGTTATGTTTCATGCTAAATGGGCAGAGAGAGATTCCAGTTCTACAGATCCATGTTTTCTAACTTGGGTAGTCATTACAATGGTTACTTTTTGCTCCCTCTCCATGGTCACCCCACCCTCCATCTGCAGTAAGAAGTAAGAAGTCTTCCCTGATGGGCCAGAAAGTGGCCCAGAAACTTTTATTCAGTTCTTGGCTTTTTTTTTTTTTTTCAGTTCTTGTTTTTACTTTTTTTTGATTGTTTAGGAAATTCTTTTCTTCATTTGCTTAAAAGTGCAAAAATAACTGCATAAATATGTACATTTCCATGCACAAAGGTATAAAAATGTTCCAGAGCTTTCAAAGGAAATGTTTACATGTGCATGCCTGATATGCTAAATCAATCAGAGTATACACACCACAGACAGACATGATGCTAGACAATGATTTGTTTCTTTATTTATTCAAGGGCAGATGGCAGAGATCAAGCCCAGGGCTTCACACATTCAAGTCATGCATTTTGTTACTAAGCTACACCCTTGTCCAGGCTTCTATGGTTTATTATTTTTTATAGAATTTTTTCTTTTAAAAATATTTTAAAAATATTTATTTATTTATTCCCTTTTGTTGCCCTTGTTGTTTTATTGTTGTAGTTATTATTGTTGTTGTTATTGATGTTATCATTGTTGGATAGGACAGAGAGAAATGGAGAGAGAAGGGGAAGACAGAGAGGAGGAGAGAAAGACGCCTGTAGACCTGCTTCACTGCTTATGAAGGGACTCCCCTGCAGGTGGGGAGCCTGGGGCTTGAACCGGGATCCTTAAGCCAGTCCTTGCACTTTGTGCTACATGCGCTTAATCTGCTCTGCTACTTCCTGACTCCCCTGTGGTTAAAATACCCAATTTTATTTGACAACATAAACTCCAAATCTTGGCCACTTGAGCTAAAAAATATGCACACACACACCCCCAGCTGATTTTTAAGCACAGCTTCATTTTTCTCTAAGAGTAGTGGTCAAGGCAGAAATTTCTAGTCTGCCTTTGGGGATTAGGATCTAGGGATTTGTGTTCTGAGATCTTGGCCAGAGTTTGCATAACTCTTTCCAACTTCACAAATCCTTAGCCAAAGCCCAACACCTGACATTTGGCCACTTTTCTCCCCTTCTATTACAAACAAGTGAGCTTTTCATAGGAAAAACACAGTTACAGCTATACACGTCCTTCTGCTATTATTGATGATGAAGAGAATTTTGTTAATTCAGAGACTTTTATCTGGTTTGAAAAAAGCAAAAATGACTTTTTTAAATGCCTATTTGATCGAGTATTTAAAATTTTTTTTTCATATTTATTTATTTATTTTTCTCTTGTTGCCCTTGTTGGTTTTTATTGTGGTTGTAGTCATTATTGTTGTTGTTATTGATGTCGTCGTCATTGTTGGATAGGACAGAGAGAAATGGAGAGAAGAGGGGAAGACAGAGAGGGGAGAGAAAGATAGACACCTGCAGACCTGCTTCACCACTTGTGAAGCGACTCCCCTGCAGGTGGGGAGCCAGGGGCTCGAACCCGGATTCTTATGCCAGTCCTTGCGCTTTGCACCACCTGCGCTTAACCCGCTGCGCTACCGCCTGACTCCCAGATCGAGTATTTTGTTACTGGTAGTCTAATATATAGATATCAGCAGGCACTGTTCAAACATTTTCAGGGACCATCACTGAACCAGCATCTTGAGAAATGTAAATAGGACACCATCAAAGCAGCCCTCCAGATGGCTAGGGTTGTTTTTTCTTTTTCTTTTTCTTTTTCTTTTCTTTTTTTCCCTAAAGGTCTCAATTTGTTCATGCCTTCCCTTTTCCCACTTTAAGGTGTCTGTATATATTGTTTTCTATTTTTTATTTCAGATTGAAATCTTTACTCAGGTTCCTTTTAGCATGAAAAATGCAGAAGTTACTAAAGAGACTAGATATTTAGTACTGAATCCAAACGGAATACTTTTATAGTGACAGAGAAACAGAGGCAGAGGTAGAGAGAGAGAGAGGAACAGAGACAGACACAGAGAGAGGCTGAAGCACTGAAGTGTTTTCAATGCAGTGGGGGCTGGACTCCAACCTGGATTACATTCATGGTAAAGGAGTGCACAGTCTGAGTGAACTATTTCACTGGATTAAACCAAATACTGTTTTGAAATTTGTAAAACCCACTTTTCCTGTTAACTTGAATGGAAGTCAATGCTCTACAAGTGTGTGGGTTTTTTTTTTGGGGGGTGTTATTTTTATTTTTATTTCCTTTCTTTTCTTTTTTCTTTCTTCTCGTCCTCCTCCTTCTCCTCCTTCTCCTTCTCCCTTCTCCTTGTTTTCCTCCTTCTCCTCCTCCTTCTTCTGTCAAAACAGAAAACTGGGCCACATCTAGGTACAAACATAATGCTTTGGTGTTAGCCCTAGAAGTGATCAGTTGAAAGAATAGAGCTTTTCTATTTAAATCAAGGGTGGAAAATATACTGCCTAAGGAACTGTTCCATGGCTGAGTATCTTACAATGGTCTTGGTTCTGGGGTAGATATGGTCTGGCTCACGAGATGGTGTCACCAGAAAGACATTGTGGCAAGTGACATCTGACCATAATGTTACTGTCACTTGGGCAGAGGAGGGGGAAGGAAACCTCGAGTGCAGTGTCTGCTTACAGATGGTTTGGCACTGCCCTCCACCGTCTCATCATGCTCTCCAGCGCTGCGGGGGCTGTTGGTACTTGATTTGTGGAGTTAAAACCCGTCTCGGAGTCGGGTAACCCTCTCTCCTGCCCCCTAGCGGCGGGCTTGGTAGTGCACCGACCCGCGATAATGTATCGGATCACCTGCTGCGCGCCAAGTTGGGGGGGGGGGGAGGAAACTCAAGGTGGTCCAATGTAGGGGCGGGGGGTGGGGAGTTCAGGGCTTTGTAAGATGCTTGAGAATATTCTTCTTAATCTTTTTATTTATAAAAGGGAAACATTGACAAAACCATAGGATAAGAGGGGTACAGCTTCGCACAATTCCCACCACCAGAACTCCGTATCCCATCCCCTCCCCTGATAACTTTCCTATTCTTTAACCCTCTGGGAGTATGGACTCAGGGTAATTGTGGGATGCAGAAGGTTGCTTTAGAATATTCTATCATGGGAGTCGGGCGGTAGCGCAGCGGGTTAAGCGCAGGTGGCGCAAAGCACAAGGATCCCGGTTCGAGCCCTCAGCTCCCCATCTGCAGGGGAGTCGCTTCACAGGCGGTGAAGCAGGTCTGCAGGTGTCTGTCTTTCCCTCCCCCTCTGTCTTCCCTTCCTCTCTTCATTTCTCTCTGTCCTATCCAACAACGACGACATCAAATAACAACAACAATAATAACTACAATAATGAAACATCAAGAGCAACAAAAGGGAATAAATAAAATAAATATTTTTTTAAAAAGAATATTCTGTCAGAAACGGATCAGCGATTCCAACCGGGTTCTGTGCTTCTCAAGATCTGGGGCGCTCCCTTGAACCCTGATGCACTCAAGTAGTTTCCATTGGGGTCCAGCTGGCAGCAGTCTCTGGCCACCAGAAGCCCCTGGCCGTGGCTCGTTCGGGGACCCGGAGCCTCTCTGTCCCCTGGGTCCCCCGGGTCCCCCGGGTCCCCCCTCGGCGGGCCTGGGCATCACGCGCGCGGTGGTGTATAAAGCTATCCAGTTTGACCTGCCGTCACAACCCATCACCGGATCCGCATTGTCAGACCCCGGTTCCACCACACTCTGTTTGAAGAACCCTATTTTGTGCGGTGGCAGCCACAACAAAACCCCACTTTTCCTCTGCGACTTTGTTCTTTTGATTTTTAATAGATCAAAGAGGTGGAGGGAGGAAGGGGAAAAAAAGCGAAGGTGGGGGGGTTGGGAAGAAGGGGGGGGGGACGAGGACCAGAGGGGAGCACGGATTGTTGTGGTGTCAAGACGCAGTGCCCAGTGGAGGCCGCGGGCCCTATTGGCAGGGGGACAGTGCGGGGAGCCGGGAGCGGGGAGAGCAGAGCCGGAGCCCGGGCGAGGAGCGTGCGCTGCGCCGCATTGTTCCGGGATTGCAGCCGCCGCCGCTGTCAGGCGGCACGGTCGCCATGGCAACGCAACCTGCTGCCACTGCCGGCGCCAAAGTTGAAGGCGAATAAAAGGGTTTGAAGAGACTAGATCTGCAACCCTGTTTCGGTTCCCCAGGAACAACGGTGATGGGGGGGGGGGAGGCAGAGAGAAAGTATGGAGGAGGATAGGAAAGAAGGAAAGAGAGAGAGAGGGAGGAAAACAGAAAGAAAGTGAGAAAGAATATGCTTGCATGAGTAAGGATGGCTGGGAGAGAGAGAGAGAGAGAGAGAGAGAGAGAGAGAGAGAGAGAGTGTCTCACCCCAGGCCTATGAATGCTGGCATTGTCCCTTCTTTTCTGAATCTGATTTACCATATCATAACCCCCAGGAAGAAGAAAACATCAATATCCCGAAGGAATGGAGATGTTTCTATGGAAAACCTAGGAATTTTAGTCCATAACAGATCTGGGTGTTAAAAAAAAAAAATCAAAAGAGATCAAAGGCAGAGCTCCCCAGAGGATAGATGGGTCTCTGAATTAAAGATGGACGATGCTGACTACAAAGTACTTTTTTCTTCTTTATTCGGTCCTCTGTTTCCATTTCAAGGGAGGCACTGGCCTCGTCATATCTGAACTAGACAGTTGTTTGGAACAATGTCATGAAGGAGTCTGAAAGGAGGAGGGGGCACCAGGAGCACCGCCTTCCAGCCCTCTTCTTCAGCGGGTTTCAGTGGAGATGGCAGCCCGGCCCTCCTCATAGAAAGAGCACCTGGGCCAACCCACCCCCACCTTCAAACCTGTAGAGATGTTTAGGGAAAAGGAAACCTGCTGAAATCAGGGGTGTGGGGCTGGCTCTCACCTCACCCAGTGGAGCCCAGCACCCCTTAAAAAGCATCCACATCAGGAGACAGTAAGGTCTGTAGACCCAGATGGAGGAGGAGTCAGGGGACATTGCATGGGGGTGCAGCCCCAACAGGTGTTTTCACAGATGTGGCTTCCTGGAGGCCCTCTCCTCAGCCACCCCCTCACCCCCAAAGGCAAAGATGTTAGGCAGAGAGACCTAGTTTAGTGCACCATCTTCTGACCAGAAAGGATCTCAGTTTACACACCAAAGAAACACATTCTGTGTGTGTGTGGGGGGGGGGGGCGTGGGGGTGGAGTTTGAGACTGCTTGTCCAAAAACATTAGCTGATTTTCAATTTTTAAAAAACATATTATTTATTATTATTTTAAAATATTTACTTATTGTTATAGTTGTTATTGTTGTTGTTGATGTAGTTGTTGTTGGATTGGACAGAGAGAAATGGAGAAAGGAGGGGAAGACAGAGAAGGGAACAGAAAGAAAGACACCTGCAGACCTGCTTCATCGTCTGTGAAGCGACTCCCCTGCAGGTGGGGAGCCAGGGGTTCCAACTGGGATCCTTACGCTGGTCCTTGCGCTTTGTGCCACGTGCACGCTATGCTGCCTGACTCCCTGACTTTCAATTTTTTTAAAAAGATTTTATTTATTTATTAATAAGAAAGATAGGAAGAGAGAGAAAAATAATCAGATATCACTCTGGTACATGTACTGCTGGGAGCTGAACTCAGGACCTCATGCTTGAGAATCCAATGCTTTATCCATTACACCATCTCTTGGACAACAATTTTCAATTTTCTTTGTAAACCAGAGGCAAGTTGGAAAACTAGGAGCCAGAATTACAAAGTATATAAACAGAAGGGGGTGGGGGCAGACCAGCTGTAGGCCCCAGGTGAATGTCTTCTCCAAGTGCAGAGGCAAGTCTATGATTCTGGCCAGCTGTGCTGACAAGGGCTGCTCTGGCCAGCAGTCTGGACTTTGTGTTGGGGAAATTAAAACAGTAAATTTTTCTAAAGCTGAAGCCCCCTCTACTTTCTCTGGAAAAAAGCAGACACAATAGGCTGGGAGGCCTGGCCTCCTGGGAGTGAGTAAAAGGCCTTCCAGAGGCCACAGGCCTTTTCCCCAACTCTCCCTCTTCCCTTGTCTCCCTCCCCCCCCCCCCCAGTGGTTGCAGATGACTATTAGTGAAGTCAATTAAGTTGTTTGCAAACATGCATTGGTCAGTGTGGACCTGAGAAAGGAGGAAGTGAGTTTCCAGAATGGGATGAGCACCTGTACCGCCACCCCCCCCTTACCAGGTGGCCTTGGGTCAGACCCAACACTAAGTAAACAGGACTTGGGGTGAGGAGATCCCTTGTGGGGGCTTCAGCTGTTTGGGGATAGGCTGTCCATTGTCCGGTTAGGGCTGTGGAGTCAGTGGATCTGCTGGCACCAACTCTGCACAGAAACAGATAGGGGTAGGCCACAGGACCCTTCTCTCAAAACACACACACACACACACACACACACACACACACACACACACACACACACACACACACACACACCTTGTCGTGTTTTTCTCTTTTGAAGTGACAGAGACAGATAAAGTGCTGGCATAGGGAGTCAGGTGGTAGCGCAGCGGGTTAAGCGCACATGGGGCAAAGCGCAAGGACCTGGCTCCCCACCTGCAGGGGCGCAGCGGTGAAGCAGGTCTGCAGATGTCTATCTTTCTCTCCCCCTCTCTGTCTTGCCCTCCTCTCTCCATTTCACTCTGTCTTATCCAACAACAATGATATCAATAACCACAACAATGTTAAACAACAAGGGCAACAAAAGGGAAAATAAATAAATAAATATAAAAAATGTTAAAAAAATTTTAAAGTGCTGGCATAAAAAAAAGTCTAAACCTAGGGGAGAAAGGTAGGGAAGAATGAATGAGAAGGGGCCAGGTGATGGTGCACCTGGTTGAGTGCACACATTACAATGCACAAGAACCCGGGTTCAAGCCCCCAGTCCCCACCTGAATGGGGAAAGCTTCACAAGTGGTGAAGTACAGCTGCAGGTGTCTCTCTGTCTCTCACTGTCTCTATCTCCGCCTTCTCTCTCAATTTCTAGCTGTCTCTATCCAATAAATAAAGATAATAAATAAATAAATCAATAGATAAATAAATAAAAGAAAACTTAAAAAAAAAAGAATGAATGAATGAGAAAAGAAACTCTCCCTTCCCAAGAATGGGAGCACAGAGAACATCATTATAGAACAAAGAGGAGGTTTGGTGGAACCTCAAATCTCAAGTGAGAATGTGCTTGCCGCCCAAGGATGCTTACTTATCTGGATTTGTCTGTCTGGAAGAAACACAATGAGCAGAACTAGGACAGTGCCTTTCTTTGTTTCAGGTTGGGATGGTGTTGGCTTCTGATGACTCATTGGGGGTCAGGCTGGGGGAGCCCCCAAGAAATGCCCCAAGGGTTCAGACACCTGCGCAGCTCCTTGGGGCTTGACTTTCTCCTTCTCCTCCTCCTCCTCCTCCTTCTCCTCCTCCTCCTTCTTCTCTTTCTCTTTAGTTTCTTTCTTCTTCTCCTCCTTCTTCTCCTTCTCCTTCTCCCTCTCCTCCTCCTCCTCCTTCTCTTTCTCTTTAGTTTCTTTCTTCTCCTCCTTCTTCTCCTTCTCCCTCTCCTCCTCCTCCTTCTCCTTCTTCTTCTCTTTCTCTTTAGTTTCTTCCTTCTTCTCCTCCTTCTTCTCCTTCTCCCTCTTCTCCCTCTCCTCCTCCCTCCTCCTCCTTCTTCTTCTCTTTCTCTTTAGTTTCTTTCTTCTCCTCCTTCTTCTCCTTCTCCTTCTCCCTCTCCTCCTCCTCCTTCTCCTTCTTCTTCTCTTTCTCTTTAGTTTCTTTCTTCTTCTCCTCCTTCTCCTTCTTCTCCCTCTCCTCCTCCTCCTCCTCCTTCTTCTCTTTCTCTTTAGTTTCTTTCTTCTTCTCCTCCTTCTCCTCCTCCTCCTTCTTCTCTTTCTCTTTAGTTTCTTCTTCTCCTCCTTCTCCTCCTTCTTCTCCTTCTCCTTCTCCCTCTCCTCCTCCTCCTCCTTCTCTTTCTCTTTAGTTTCTTTCTTCTCCTCCTTCTTCTCCTTCTCCCTCTCCTCCTCCTCCTTCTCCTTCTTCTTCTCTTTCTCTTTAGTTTCTTCCTTCTTCTCCTCCTTCTTCTCCTTCTCCTTCTCCCTCTTCTCCCTCTCCTCCTCCCTCCTCCTCCTTCTTCTTCTCTTTCTCTTTAGTTTCTTTCTTCTCCTCCTCCTTCTCCTTCTTCTCCTTTTCCCTCTTCTCCTCCTCCTCCTCCTTCTTCTCTTTCTCTTTAGTTTCTTTCTTCTCCTCCTTCTTCTCCTTCTCCTTCTCCCTCTCCTCCTCCTCCTTCTCCTTCTTCTTCTCTTTCTCTTTAGTTTCTTTCTTCTTCTCCTCCTTCTCCTTCTTCTCCCTCTCCTCCTCCTTCTTCTCTTTCTCTTTAGTTTCTTTCTTCTTCTCCTCCTTCTCCTCCTCCTCCTCCTCCTCCTCCTTCTTCTCTTTCTCTTTAGTTTCTTTCTTCTTCTCCTCCTTCTCCTCCTCCTCCTCCTTCTTCTTCTCTTTCTCTTTAGTTTCTTTCTTCTTCTCCTCCTCCTTCTCTTCCTCCTTCTTCTACATATTGTCACCTGCAATATGAATCCACTATTCCCTAAGGCCCACCCATTCTTCCTTTCTTTCTTTCCTTCTCTTTCCTTTTCTTTTTTAATTAGATAGGACAAAAAGACATTGAGAAGGGAGGGAGAGAAGAAGAGGGAGAGAGAAAGCAGACACCCGTTTCACTTCAATACTCATGAAGTGTCTGTCCTCCTTGCAGGTGGGGAGTAGGGGCTTGAATCCAGTTCCTTGCACATGTGAACGTGTGTGCTCAACCAGGTGTACCATTGCCTATCCACTCTTTTTAATTTTTTTGCCAGTGATTTAATAATGATTAACAAGATTGTAAGATAACAGGGGTATAATTCCATACAGTTCCCTCCACCAGAGTTCAGTATCCAATCCCCTCCATTGGAAGCTTTCCTACTCTTTATCCCTTGGGAAGTATGGACCAAAATTCATTTTTAATTTTTAATTTAATTTTTTAAAAATTATCTCTATTTATTTATTGGATAGAGACAGCCAGAAATTTAGAACAAAGGGGGAGATAGAGTGGGAGAGAGGTAGAGAGACACCTGCAGCCCTGCTTCAACACTCACAAACCTTTCCCCCGCAGGTGGAGACCAGGGGCTTGAACCCGGGTCCTTGAACACTGTAACATGTGTGCTCAACCAAGTGCTCCACCACCCGGCCCCTTGGACCAAAATTCTTTATGGGGTGCAGAAGGTGGAAGATCTGACTTCTGTAATTGCTTCACCACTGGACATGGATGTTAGCAGGTTAATCCATACCCCTAGCCTGTTTCTATCTTTCTTTAGTAGGGTAAAGCTCTGGGGAGGTGAGGTTCCCAAACAGACACACTGGAGAGGTCATCTTCCCAGGGAATTCAGGATGGTGTTAATGGTAGAATCTTCAGCTTGGTGATTGAAAGGCTGCCTGGCCCCTTTTGATCTGATTTTCTTCTAAGGATGAAACTTCAACATCCCTCAATATGAAATGCTGACCCCTTCCCTTATGACATCACATCACCCCTCCCCCATAAAGATGAGGTGTTAAAGCCCTAGGAAGGAGTGATGGGACAGGTGTGATCCAAGTTTCCAAGTGACTTTGGCTTTGTTGGATGCCATGATCCTCTCAGAATTACCAGGTGACTGGGAAGCCAGGGCCCCCTAGGGTCAAGTGACTGTGCCTTCCTGTAGCCCTGAACCTAAAAGAGAATGAGGGCTGAGGGGAGAATCTGGACAGCAGCCAGCTGGCCAGGGAGGATGATGGGGTCAGGGAGGCAGAGGGGCTTCTAGGATGTGGAT